>NW_026726699.1:0-38147 GCF_029784015.1 Lycium ferocissimum | reverse complement strand
CTAGTTGGGTTCAATCTTCTTTGAAGGAAAAAGGAAAAATTTAAACGAGATCCCGGGGAGTAGGAATATCCCCAAGGACCAAAGTCGAGGGCCTAATACCCTAAGACGTGCCAAGAGAGAGAAATAGGCAAACTTTACATACCTTTTGCGCTTGTTACGCTTGTCGAAACTCCAATCCCATTTCGTCGAAGTACGCAAATGGTCATCTTTACCGGTTACTATTCATGCGAGTCGACATTTCAATCTTTGGTTTCTATTTGGCTACGAAATTTATGACACTTCCCTATAAATACGACACCAGAGAATTAAACTCGGCTCAAAATAGTCAACAACAACCCAACAACAACAACACCAAGAACATCAATAATCATAACAAAACATAACATAACATAACTAACCAACTTTCCAACATAATACCATAACTTCCATTCCGACTTCATATGTCCAAATCAACACCATCATACTCACATTCACTGCTAATCAAAATCGTTACAACGCCATTCGGAAGCATTTCATATCATTTTACAATATATACACAAATTACACCAAAATACATAACTTCCCACCAAGGTCATAATTTATCCAAATCTTCTAATCTTCAACATACGTATTCATAACACATTTCCATCTTCTAAATTCATCTCCAATAACAATAATCTATACTTGAACACTTCATTATCTTAATATCATAGAATCATACTAATGCGACATAATTCTCTACATTCCATTTTCCTATCGACTTAACCCATAAATGCTTCGTTTACATTATAATGATCACCTATGCTTAGCGACTAACATGTTAAACAAAATAAATTCGTCATTGGTTCATTACCTATACACCTCACGGCCACATGCCATATTCCCAACTTTATCTAATTTTCATTCAACTTCCATTCCAATATGAATTCCACAACAACCACAACTAGGAAACAACATAGAATTCAACATCACTATGGACGTACAACATATATACATGCACGGCTATATACCATTTTTCATATTCACGTAGCAAACTTCCATATTTCTATCTTTTCTTCTCATCTACATACACCACAACACAAACTAACCTTCAAAACACAATTAGAAGAGATAAATTCTTACCTTGTTCTTCAAACTTCTTCACTTCCTCAAGTGTTGAATTGAAGAAACCAAGACTCAATCTTCCAAACCAATTGCACCAAGTTGTTAAGGGGCCTTGAATTAGTAGGAATTCAACAAGAAAATAATTTTAGGAATCAAAATTTGGAGGGTTGATTTGCCTTGGCCATGGCCGAATGGCCTTAAGGCTTATTCTCCAAGTTTTTCTTATTTTCTCCTCCTTGGCTTGTCTTGAATTTTCTAGAAAAATGTCCATGTCTTGCCCCTTTTATTCTTAGCTTATCATGTGACCATGTCACATGACTTAATTAAATTTTTGTCCATTTTTTTGCTACCTTGGCCGGCCACCCTTCATGGGTTGGGCTTGGCTTATTATTTTTTTTTTTGACAATTTCCAAGCCCAATTTCCTTAGCCCATACTTTGGTAATTCATGAAACCACTTTTCGAATTTCCAATTTTGCCCTTAGCCTTTTCCAACATTTCCACGTCTAACTTTTTCCATAGCCAACTTATGAACCAAACAAAATCAATACATTACAATGTCCTTAACCTTCCTTAATATTTCCGCGTCAATATTTCCTTGAATATCACATGCACGCTATGTAGAATCCAATGGAAACCTTAATTCCTACCATTCCGACTTGTTTCCAATTTTTTTCGAATACGCATAAAATGCGAGGTATAACAGAAAAAGAGAGAGTTATTAATGTTGTATTGCCTTACGGATTGATTATTAATGTTGCTAGGTTGGTTGTTGTTGTTGTTGTTGTTGAATTGGGCCGAGTTAAATACTCGGGGTTAGCTATTTACGGGGGAAATGCTTTTGCCCAAATTTCTGTAGAATTAAGTGCTAATTTGGAATTAAATGCCTAAAGGCCTATGGCTAATGTTTGGCATGTTATGACGTATTTGTAGACCTTGGAGAGCCCGAGGCGTAGGTTGAGATTAGCTTGAGTTTGGAGTAGCTTTGAGAGCGTTCGAGGTATGTAAAGCTCAACCTTCCTTCTTTTGGCATGCCTTAGTTACAAATAGGCTATGACACGAGTTTCGAGGAAATTCTACTCTCGCAATCCGAGCATGTTTATGACACTTATTTATTTCTTGGAATTCGTATGTTTGATATGATGAAATATGGGCCTTTATGTCTTTGGAATAATTGATTTCCAAATATTGCATAAAAAGTTTGGTTCTTAAAGGATTCCGTAACTACGAATGCCCGTATCTTTCACAGAAAGGCTCGGATTGCCTCGATATGCTCGTAGGAGTTTTTATGGTATATGATGACTATGTTTTCCATAGGCGGGCCCGACTCGGGTCGACACCCATCCGTGGGCCCCGCAGCTTTCTTTTACGTACTTCTGATGACTTTTGACAAAATATGATATGACTAATATCCCGATTTTAAGTATGGTCATTTTGCTTATCTTTGAGTCTATGGTAATGATTTTATACATATGGTTACTCACGACTCTGCTCGTGCATTCTGTTGTATCTTTCGCCGAGTCCCGGGCCGGTTCTGTTGTCGTGCGCACTATGATATACTCCGGTGTTATGCTGTGTTTATGGTTCACCGAGGGCCGGGTTCCACTGATATTTGGTGATATGCTGTGTATGGCGCTATGCTGTGTATGATGTGTGACGGGGATACGGAGATTTGAAACCTTCTGGTGTTATGCTGTGTTATGGCGCCATCGACGGGCGGGCGACCATATTTTCTGTGACCTATGCATGATTTGTATTTTGAAAGTAAACATTTTGATATTTTGAAAATACATTTACTATCTCGTATTTCGTATCGATTATGACTCGATTTGTTTACTATATCTTCTCGCTTTGCATACTCGAGTACATATTTAAATGCGACCCCTTTCTGTGTGGGGCCGCGTTTCATGCCCGCAGGTACGGACGCACGATTCGGTGATCCACCGCTTAGGACACCCTCTTCCTGTCGTTTGGAGTGCTCCTCTTATTCCGAGCCTACATTTTGGTATACATTTGTTCGACTCGCATTTGTATATATTTGTTCAGGGGTACGGCGGGGCCCTGTCCCGTCCTATGATTCCGTTTGTCTGTTTAGAGGTCTGTGGACATATATGTGGGTTATGCCTATCCTGTACAGTTGTGTTTGTATATGTTATGTTCTGGGCGATCCCATTCGCCGTGGCAGCCTCGCCGGCTTGCATTTGTACATGTTTTGGGCCGTTGCGCCATATGATAGCCTTGTCGGCTTCTGATATATACATGGTTGTGTTTGAGATGTGTTTGCGATAGTTTGATATAATCTGAGACAGTGTTTGATATTTGCGTCCGTATAAGCTATCTGTATGTGATTCGGACTAATGATTGTGTTTGGGTGCCCAGCTCGGGCACTAGTCACGGCCTACGGGGTTGGGTCGTGACAACACCCTAACCTTGGTGAGGCATGATCGGCACCCGGCACCTTACTCAGGCCGATCAAACCAAACTCTCTATGAATATATTATCATGTGTAAGTAAACACTTGGCAATCTGGGCCAACATACGTCTCGGTATATATATATATATATATATATATATATATATATATATATATATATATATATATATGGGCCCACTAGGCCGACATATCAACTGACAAGACATAGCTAAACTGTATATTGGAAACTATCTGCAAAGCCTCTAAGAACATGACCAAAGTATATAAGTCGGGACAGGGCCCCCAACATACCTATACACAAAAATACATATACAATCTTTGACTCGGCAATGCTCCAGGAAGAAGTGGAGCTCACCAATCAAAACTGGTACCAGGAGGCAGCCTACTGTAGAGGGTCCTCGTCTTGTCTGTCCATACCTGTGGGTATGAATGCAGCGTCCACAAAAAAAGGATGTCAGTATAAATAATGTACCGACTATGTAAGGCGGAAATGTAACATAATAAACATATACACTAAAGAAGAAGAATAAGAATCGACATGGCACTTCTGACTTAACAATGAGAATCTAGCATGCATGTCTCTCTATACTCTTATATGCTTAACTACATCTATGCACAATACTGTGACTCTGACCTACTTATTGTCACACCCTAATTTCCGACAGGGTGTGATGGGCACCCGAGCCTTACTTAGGGTCGAGCGAACCCGCTGACTCTCGTCACACTCATAATCATACTGGGCCCGCAAAACATGACACAAGTACATAATGAATTTTTTTTTTTCGTAAAAACAAACATGCCTTTCATCTTTGTCAAATCAAACAAAACTAGCATCATATGAAATCAAACATATGAAGTTCGTAACATAATGCATAATAATACATCGCCTTACATAGCCGCTTACAAACCGACATATCATACACACGACACTTGTCTACAAAGTCTCTACCATAACTTCGTATACCACACAAAAGCACTCGACTCGGCGACTCCGGAGGAAATGGAGCTCGCCAATCCAAATGAACTTCTTCTGCTAACATCACCTACTCATCTGTGGGTACCTGCGCGGCATGAAACGCAGCCCCCGAAGAAAGGGGGTCAGTACGAAATATGTACTGAGTATGCAAAGCAGGAAGTACAGAAAGCGAAGTCATAACCGAAGTCAGGAGTACAGAAAGTGCACAATAGCCAGAATACCAAGGTGCTTGCATCTGAAGTACAAATCATACATAAGCGGTACAGAAGACAAATACAATAATCAGAATGCCAAAATGCTTACTCCCGAAATACAGATCATACATATCAACGCCATGTATCATATCCGGCCCACAATGGGACTGAGTGACATAAGTAAATGATTATCATATACATACCGTAACACATCATAACATCATGATCGATTATATGAGATGCCATTAACCGATGTGGGATTGGCCTAAACCAATGTGGGATTGGCCTAAACCAATGTGGGATTGGCCTAAACCAGTGTGAAATTTTGCCTCACCACTGGGTTTGCCCCACCATTGGGTTTGCCCCACCACCGGCTCTGATTCCAACTGATCATATTTCAGAATCCATACATATAACATATATCGTAGCATATATACACAGTACCCGGCCGAAAGGGGCTCGGCGTACCGGACACATCATAACACCATAATATATACACGGTTCCCGGCCAAAAAGGGGTTCGGCGAACCGGACACATCATACTCCGGAATAAAGCATATATAACGTGTCCCGGCCCTCCAGTGAGGGACTCGGTAAATAGAATCATCATATCATAAATCATCAGATTATCATATCACCAAATCATCACATATCATATCACATATCAGACTTTGTATCACATCATATTTTGAAATACACATCATACTTCAGAATACACATAATGCGCACGATAACATAACCGGCCCGGGACTTGGCGAAAAATGTAACAACAAAATGCACGAGCAGAATCGTGAGTAATCAAATACAGTTTAAAACATTTTCAAAGACTCAATAGGTTAATCAAAACGAACCATCGTTTATAAGCCAAAACAGTAGTCAAATCAGATTTTCTTCCGAATATCACTCGGGAACATATCAAACCGAACTTCAGAAACCATAGTTACGTACCGGGATCATAAGCATACGAATCATCATTTCAGACTCAGCAAATAAATATATAATCATACTCGGGGGTCGGAAAGATAGTCATATTAAGTTCTTTCAAAAAGTCGTTAGCACTATACAAAGAAAAGTCGCGAGACCCACGGATGAGCTTCAACCCAATCCGGGCCCGCCTATGGAAATCATAGTCATTATACGTCATAGAATCATTTACGAGCATATCAAAGCCATCCGGTTCTGTCTGTGAAAGTTACGGACGTTCGTAGTTACAAAACTCTTTTGAAAATAAAACTTTTTATGCAACATTTGAAAACCAATCATACAAAGAAACATAACCCATAGCTTGACCATATAAGGATGCCAACATCAACAAGCAAATAAGCATCGTAAACATGCTCGGACTTTAAGAATGGAATTACCCCCAAGGCTCGTAACGTATCATAGCTTAACCACATCTAAGACATGCCAAAAGAAGGAAAGGTAAGCTTTACATACCTCGTCCGCTTCCTAAGCTATTCCGAACATAAGTCTTGGATTCTCAAAATCTACAATATCGTCATTAGACACCAAGTATTAGCCATAAGCATCGAAGAATCCAATTCCAAGCTCGCACTTTATTTACAAAAATTTGGGCAGCATTCCCCCTATAACTCAAAGATCCCCGAGAATTCAACTCGGCCAACATTATCAACAACAATACCAACAACCATATAAACAATATCAATAATCAATTCCAACACATTCTAACATTAGTAATTCCTTTCCATATGATTCGACGATATTCCATTTTCGTTCAATTCGACTTTCTACATTCAAGGCAACGTCAATGCTCGCATATTCAAATACTAATCCGAGACCACTCAAGCAAGTTTCAAGAACGCCTCAAACCATCCACACAACATTCAAACAATCCAAACAATACACCATGGAACCCGAAACCTTCCCAACTCAACACGAACAACAACAACATATTTCTTTCTTCCAAATTCATGAACTATATCAACAATTCACACATTGACAACATTATTATCATAAACACAAGAAACCATATTTAATTCACATTAGCTTCCATAACAAACCTCAAACGACTATAACTTCAATTTGAACCATTAAACTCTCATTTGCACTATAGAATCCACAACACAAAATCCCAATCATACTAAATACTTCACTCCTACACAACACCACATATACACGGCCAAGCTCCCAACAATTACAATTTCGGCATGAACCATTCAATACCTTCATTCTCATCACATAATCCATGACAACAACAACCAAAATACTAAGTAAAATCAATTCGCCATAACCTACTCAAAACAGCCCCTATACGGCCAATGATCAACATGAATAATTTCATGAGTCTCATTTATTTTCTACACCCTACAACAACACACAAACATGCTAAATACAATTAATTCATCACTGCTCCTACACATAACATACCACACGGCTACAACAACACACACACGGCTCAACTTCAACTTGCAATATTTCATGAATTTTATTCATTTTCACATACCACAACATGTACAAACCATCCATAACACATGAAAAATAAGATTGCACCTTACCTTTCCCACTTGGTTCTTCACTCGGCTAGAGTTGTGCTTGTAAGAATAAAGGCTTTACTTGCTCCAACAACTACTCCATGTTGTTAAGGACCTTCCACTGAGTTGAAAACCTAGAAGAAAATATTTTTTTGTGATCAATTTTTGGACCACAATTTTCCATGGTCATGGCCGAAAGTCTCCATATTTTTCTCCAAGCTTCTTGATTTTTCTAGGTGCTAAATGATGAAGATGACTAAATTGTCATCTTATCTCACCATATATAATTATCACAAGTGGGCTATGGCCCACATCCAACACATGGCCACATATGGTCATTTTCATGAAATATTAAGTTTCCAAATTTGCACTTCTAGCCCTTAATTTTCATGAAATGCTCAACTTTCCATAATTCACTTTTAACCCCAAATTTTCCTTATTCCAAATTTACCCTTAACATTCTATGCCAATGAAAAGATGAATATGCAACTTGTGCACTTTTAACAAAATCGGAAGAAATTACAACCTTGTCCTTAACTTATCATGACTAACTCGGATTATCCCAATGTACCAAAATACGGGATATAACATACTTTCCCCCTTTAGAACATTCGAATGTTCAACTAATCGCATAGGGTCTTGTGAGGATCTCGGGGGTTTCCTTTATTACCCTAGCACGCAATCTCTTCTACCAATCATATCTCTTTTCCATCTCCTCTTACCTCACGAATAATGTAACAAGGTCCAATATATCTCGGTTTAAACTTTTCCTTCTTGTAATTCCCTTTGCTCAACTTGTAACATTCTAGGCACATTATCTCGTGTCATTTCTTTATCTTACACTTGCATCTCTCGCACTCGCTTCCCCCCTTTAGGGGCATACTTATACTATCACCCGATTATATTTTGCCCTATTCCCGTATTTCCAGTCTCACTTAGGCGGCACTTTTATTCCGACATTTTGATCCTCTTGCCTTTCATTTACTCACTTTCTTTCTTTCCCAAATATCATTATGTTGGCACTTTCCAAACTTAACCCCCTTTTTTTTCTTTTCCGGCCAACCTCATCCTTGATATCTCATAAGCTGTCTTATCAATACATTCGTGTCCGGCACAATTCTTTTTCCTCTGTACTCTTGTCTCAATCCTACTATTATTTCTTCTAACTATAAACTCGTCATAATTTATCCCCGTTAGCAATTCAGTTGATACCCTAATATCATATTCTTTAAAGATTTGCCAACCTCTTCCAAGTCATCTCTTAATATCACAAACCCTTTCCAAATTCTTTTTACTAGATCGGTATCGACCTCCGATTACCATTACCATCAATTCAGCTATTAACTTATTTCTCAAAATCAGCCGTACTTGCAACTTGGCCGAATCTTACCCTTACTATTGACCCAACCTTTCAAAGCATATCACAGATCCATATCTCATTCTCCCTTTATTTCTGGAAAAATTTCGACGGAGTTTCCTCTATATTTCTTACTATCTCAAAACCTGTACGCAGGAAATACCAACAATGCCTCACAGGGCCAAAATACATATATACATATCATATCATATCGCACGACCACACGGGGCTCCCAATATCATCAACGATACAAAAATAATAAACATACCTCGTATGCTTAAAATTGACCACGCGTTACACTTTCCTGTTTATTTTCCCCTTTAATCTTCAACTTATATTTCAATCGTACTCCAATATCTTTCCCAACATATATCTTTCATACCTTTGCTTACCTGTGTACTTAGTAACTTTCAACGGCATCAATCACTTTCTTCTGTCGATGTCATTCTTCTGCTGAAACCAAAGGTTAGTATCAGAAGTCTCATTCCCTATGACTTGGCTCTATGGCACGATCTCGGATGTGAAAGAAGAGTAACCACCCTAGATGCCCCGTAGCCTCCTGTTTATAAATGTGGCGCGCTTCACACCATAAACAGGACTCTACTGGACACGACTTTGCAGACAACCCCTAGGACGAACTGCTCTGATACCAATTTCTCACACCCTAATTTCCGACAGGGTGTGATGGGCACCCGACCCTTACTTAGGGCCGAGCGAACCCGCTGACTCTCGTCATACTCATAATCATACCGGCCCGCAAAACATGACACAAGTACATAATGAATTTTTTTTTTTTTCGAAAAACAAACATGCCTTTCATCTTTGTCAAATCAAACAAAACTAGCATCGTATGAAATCTGTAAACATATGAAGTTCGTAACATAATGCATAATAATACATCGGCTTACATAGCCGCTTACAAAACTGACATATCATACACACGACACTGTCTGCAAAGTCTCTACCATAACTTCGGATACCACACAAAAAGCACTCGACTCGGCGGCCTCGGAGGAAATGGAGCTCGCCAATCCGGTGGAACATCTTCGCTAACATCACCTACTCATATACACTGCGCGGCATGAAACGCAGCCGAAGAAAGGGGGTCGATACGAAATATGTACGAGTATGCAAAGCATGGAAGTACGAGAAAAATGAAGTCATAACCGAAGTCGGAGTACGATAAAGTGCATAATAGCCCGAATACCAAGGTGCTTGCATCTGAAGTACAAATCATACATAAGCGGTACAGAAGACAAATACAATAATCAGAATGCCAAAATGCTTACTCCCGAAATACAGATCATACATATCAACGCCATGTATCATATCCGGCCCACAATGGGACTGAGTGACATAAGTAAATGATCATCATATACATACCGTAACACATCATAACATCATGATCGATCATATGAGATGCCATTAACCGATGTGGGATTGGCCTAAACCAATGTGGGATTGGCCTAAACCAGTGTGGAATTTTGCCTCACCACTGGGTTTGCCCCACCACGGGGTTTGCCCCACCAAACCAATTCCAACCGATCATATTTCGGAATCCATACATATAACATATATCGTAGCATATATACACGGGTTTGCCGGCCGAAAGGGGCTCGGCCACCACCGGACACATCATAACACCGTAATATATACACGGTTCCCGGCCAAAAAGGGGCTCGACGAACCGGACACATCATACTCCGGAATAAAGCATATATAACGTGTCCCGGCCCTCTAGTGAGGGACTCGGTAAACAGAATCATCATATCATAAATCATCTGATTATCATATCACCAAATCATCACATATCATATCACATATCGACTTTGTATCACATCATATTTCGAAATACACATCATACTTCGTATACACATCATACTTCGAATACGAATAATGCGCACGATAACATAACCGGCCCGGGACTTGGCGAAAAATGTAACAACAAAATGCATGAGCAGAATCGTGAGTAATCAAATATAGTTTAAAACATTTTCAAAGACTCAATAGGTTAATCAAAACGAACCATCGTTTATAAGCCAAAACCGTAGTCAAATCATATTTTCTTCCGAATATCACTCGTGAACATATCAAACCGAACTTCAGAAACCATAGTTACGTACCGGGATCATAAGCATACGAATCATCATTTCAGACTCAGCAAATAAATATATAATCATACTCGGGGGTCGGAAAGATAGTCATATTAAGTTCTTTCAAAAAGTCGTTAGCACTATACAAAGAAAAGTCGCGGGACCCACGGACGAGCGTCAACCCAATCCGGGCCCGCCTATGGAAATCATAGTCATTATACGTCATAGAATCATTTACGAGCATATCAAAGCCATCCGGTTCCGTCTGTGAAAGTTACGGACGTTCGTAGTTACAAAACTCTTTTGAAAACAAAACTTTTTATGCAACATTTGAAAACCAATCATACAAAGACACATAACCCATAGCTTGACCATATAGGGATGCCAACATCAAGAAGCAAATAAGCATCGTAAATATGCTCGGACTTTAAGAATGGAATTACCCCCAAGGCTCGTAACGTATCATAGCTTAACCACATCTAAGACATGCCAAAAGAAGGAAAGGTAAGCTTTACATACCTCGTCCGCTTCCTAAGCTCTTCCGAACTTAAGTCTTGGCTTCTCAAAATCTACAATATCGTCATTAGACACCAAGTATTAGCCATAAGCATCGAAGAATCCAATTTCAAGCTCGCACTTTATTTACAAAAATTTGGGCAGCATTTCCCCTATAACTCAACATCCCCGAGAATTCAACTCGGCCAACATTATCAACAACAATACCAACAACCATATAAACAATATCAATAATCAATTCCAACACATTCTAACATTAGTAATTCCTTTCCATATGATTCGACGATATTCCATTTTCGTTCAATTTGACTTTCTACATTCAAGGCAACGTCAATGCTCGCATATTCAAATACTAATCCGAGACCACTCAAGCAAGTTTCAAGAATGCCTCAAACCATCCACACAACATTCAAACAATCCAAACAATACACCATGGAACCCGAAACCTTCCCAACTCAACACGAACAACAATAACATATTTCTTTCTTCCAAATTCATAAACTATATCAACAATTCACACATTGACAACATTATTATCATAAACACAAGAAACCATATTTAATTCACATTAGCTTCCATAACAAACCTCAAATGACTATAACTTCAATTTGAACCATTAAACTCTCATTTGCACTATAGAATCCACAACACAACATCCCAATCATACTAAATAGAACTAGTTCTTCACTCCTACACAACACCACATATACACGGCCAAGCTCCCAACAATTACAATTTCGACTTGAACCATTCAATACCTTCATTCTCATCACATAATCCATGACAACAACAACCAAAATACTAAGTAAAATCAATTCGCCATAACCAACTCAAAACAGCCCCTATACGGCCAATGATCAACATGCATAATTTCATGAGTCTCATTCATTTTCTACACACTACAACAACACACAAACATGCTAAATACAATTAATTTATCACTCCTCCTACACAACACATACCACACGGCTACAACAACACACACACGGCTCAACTTCAACTTGCAATATTTCATGAATTTCATTCATTTTCACATACCACAACATGTACAAACCATCCATAACACATGAAAAATAAGATTGCACCTTACCTTTCCCACTTGGTTCTTCACTCGGCTAGAGTTGTGCTTGTAAGAATAAAGGCTTTACTTGCTCCAACAACTACTCCATGTTGTTAAGGACCTTCCACTGAGTTGAAAACCTAGAAGAAAATATTTTTTTGTGATCAATTTTTGGACCTCAATTTTCCATGGTCATGGCCGAAAGTCTCCATAGTTTTCTCCAAGCTTCTTGATTTTTCTAGGTGCTAAATGATGAAGATGACTAAATTGTTATCTTATCTCACCATATATAATTATCACATGTGGGCTATGGCCCACATCCAACACATGGCCACATATGGCCATTTTCATGAAATATTAAGTTTCCAAATTTTCACTTCTAGCCCTTAATTTTCATGAAATGCTCAACTTTTCATAATTCACTTTTAACCCCAAATTTTTCTTATTCCAAATTTACCCTTAACATTCCATGCCAATGAAAAGATGAATATGCAACTTGTGCACTTTTAACAAAATCGGAAGAAATTACAACCTTGTCCTTAACTTATCATGACTAACTCGGATTATCCCAATGTACCAAAATACGGGATATAACACTTATCATCATGGTGCTAACTGCACAACTGATTAGTGGTAACTGCCCAACCGGCCGTAGCTTGGTGTTAAGTGCCCATCCGATTATCGCCCGATAATAGAGCGCATGTTGTAACTACCCGACCACTACCAGAAATTGAGCCTATGGCAAAAGATTGTTTAGCCACGGTTCTTAAACCGTTGTTGTAGATGTTATATTGCAACGGTTAAAACCGTTGCCAAAAGGTTTTGGGGACACCGTACGGGTTAATAATTAAACCGTTGCCACCGTACAAAACCGTCGCTATAGGGTTACCTATAGCAACACATTTGTTAACCGTTGCTGTTAATGGTATCTGTGACAGCTATAAAACACCTTATTTTATCTATTGGAACGGTTTTAATTCCCTCCGCCCTTTAATTTCCCCGCTCTATTTTTCGCTTAACCCGCCAAAATCATTTCTTTTCTTTTCTTTTTACATTTATTTGCTAAATCAAAACTAATATGTCTTCTCTTCATCGATGAACGTATCCGTCACACCCTAATTTCCGTTAGGCGTGATGGGCACCCGACCCTTATTTAGGGCCGAGCGAACCCACGGACTCCCATAATAGTCATACTCACACTGGTTCTCAAATCAGGACACAAATATACATAACAAAAATTTATCGAAGAATAATATGCTTTTCTCAAATCAAATAAAATCTTGCAACATATGAAACTTATAACACATCGCATAATAATATACCGGCCTACATAGCCGTTTACATAACCGACATCTATTACCCACAACACTGTCTGCAAAGTCTCTAGTACCGAACATGAAACCGTGACATAATAATCTAACTCGGCAGCACTCCGGAGAATATGGAGCTCGCCAATCCCGCTAGAACATCTTCTGCTAACATCTTTAGCTCACCTGGGTGTATCTGCGCGGCATGAAACGCAGCCCCCGAAGAACGGGGGTCAGTACGGAATGTGTACTGAGTATGTAAAGCATGAAAAATAATAAGCGGGATTATACTGAAATAAAGAGTACAGAAAATAAAACCACAAGACTTGCCTTTGAAAACATATATCCTGCATGTTATTTTCGTAAATCATCATGTATGCATATAACGTGCCCCGGCCCTTTAGTGAGGGACGCGGTAATGAAATCATCGTATACAAATACATATAACGTGCCCCGGCCCTTTAGTGAGGGACGCGGTAGTAAAATCATATCGTATGCATGTACATGTAACGTGCCCCGGCCCTCTAATGAGGTGCGCGGTAAAATCATCATATGCCATCCCGGCCACCTCCCCGTCATCACATCATCATCATATATATATATATATATATACATGCCCCGGCCCTCTAGTGAGGGGCGCGTGAATAATGCAGGAACCGCACGAACACACGTACCACCGGCCCGGACGCGAGTGAAGGATATCATAATAGCTCGCACGAAGGTAGTGTGAAAAACCATATGCAATGTAAAACATACAATGTTTGCCAAGACTCAAAAGAACATTTCGTACGATAGATCATTTAGAGGAAATCGACACTAGCCATAAATCATACCTTTCGGAGTTGCGACAATTTATGTCAAAGACAAAAACCTTTGGGATCGTTAGTACATGGCAAAATATATCACAGGACTCAACCGAATAGTCAAAACAATCACTTTGTAATAGTCGAAACTTAGTTCAAAATCGTACTTGCACATCGCTTAAAATAAGTCAATTAAGTCAACATAGCAAAAATCTCGGACACTAGGGGCCCACCTCGGGTCAAATGAGGCGGCGTACACAATTTACGTATGATACGTTTCATGACATTACTTATAAGAGTTTTAGTATTCGGATCCTATTCATGCAAGTTCTAGGCGTTCGGACAGCTTCTTTGACTATTCATGAGCATTTAATTCAATTCTACCGAATGAATAGTAGCCAATTTCAATCTCGGATTTCTAGAATTAGAGTGATCCCGAGACACGTATTCAAGCCTATTACATCTAAGACATGCCAAAGAAAGAGGAGGTAAGCCTTACATACCTTATTCGTCCTTCACGCTCGTCCGACTTCAAGTCCCGTTTCGTCCAAAATATTGATTTGGTCATGTTTACCAAATATTAAGCACAAAGTTTTAAGAATTCGATCTTGACCAATTTTTGGCTACAAGAATTTGGGCAAAGCATCTCCCCTATGCATGCAACCTCCCCGAGGTTTCAACTCGCTAATCAACAACAACCAACAAACATAATAACAACATCAATATTCAATTCCAAATGCATTCTAACATTAATAATTCCTTTCTACACAATTCGGCAACATTCGCATATATTCAATTCAACTACATATGTCCAACTAATATCAACTATCGCACATTCAAATATCAATCCAACACCTTTCAAACACGATTCAAGAACATTTCCAACAATCCGCACAATATTCCAAACAAACCAACCCAATGTCCAACCTTACCCGAAATCATTCCCATCCAACAAGAGCATCACCAACACAATTCCTTCTTCTAAATTCATAAACTATGTCAACAATCCATTCGTTAGCAACTTCGTTTTCATAAATTCAAGAAATCATATTAATATCACATTATCGTCCAATTCAGCCCGTATGATTATAACTTCAACTTGGATCATTAAGACTTTATTTTTCGTCATAGAATTCACAACGACGACAACCAAAATACTACATCACATTAATTTCCCATGCTTGCACCAAATCAGCCCATTTTTCGGCCACAACAAGATCATACAAATTCCATGGTTTTCATCCATTTTTTTCACACTACAACAACACACAAACATGCACAACAATCAAATTACACTAAATAAAATTTGTTCATCATGTTTACTCCAACAACCTTCACTCACGGCCCCAACAACTATACCATATTTTTATGAACTTCTTTCATTTCTACACTCCACAACATGTGCAACTCATCCACAACACATGAAAAATGAGATTGAATCTTACCTCTCACCCTTGTTCTTCACTCGGCTGGCTTGAGTTTTGCAAGAAAGGATGTTTTGCATGCTCCAACAATTATTCCATGGTGTAGAGGACCTTTCAATTGCCATGAAAGCTAGAAGAAACAATTTTTTTCATGCTCAATTTCCATGGGGCTGGTTCGGCCAGCCCCCTCCTTCTTGGCCGTTCCCTCTTCTTCTTTCCTTTCTCCACAATTCTTGAAATTTCTAGGAGATTAATGATCAAGATGACTAAGTTGTCATCTTATATTGCCAAGTATTAGTAATACATGTGGCCTATGGCCCACATATCACATGCAAGGCCACATGGCCAATTTTTCATGAAAAATAAATTTCCAAATTTTCACTTTTTGGCCCCAAGTTTTCATGAATTGCTCATCTTTCCATAATTCATTTTTGGTCCCATATTTCATGAAATATAAATTTTCATAATTCCACTTTTAACCCCAAAATTTTTCCTTAATATTTCCATCCCATAAAATCATAAGTGACTTACGCCTTAACACAAAATCGAAAAAGTAGCCTTGCTCTTGACTCGTTGCGACTAGCTCAAAATATCTCGACGTACAAAATGCGAGATGTAACAGTATCAAACAAAAAAAATCCTCTCCATTAACGATTCTCCATCAGAACTCCTCTCCGTCAGAACTCCTCATTTCATCTTCTCTCGTTTATATTGTTGTTTGGTCTTTTTCAACTGAAATTTCAAAATATTAGTGTAGTTAATTTCTAGGGTTGAAGTCGCTAAATGGTTAGAAGAAGTGGTTGTTTGAGAAATCGAGAAGACATATTTGAGACATCATTAGTCAAGAAATTGTAAGTTCTTTGTCGATTATTTTTGAATTTCTTCTTTAATCTCTTATTTTTTCTTTAATGTGAGGTGTGGGTAGTGTATTTGATATAAGCTAAGTTTAGAAAACTCGTATATAGGCTAAAAAATAGAACCCCTTTTGTGATATTCAGCAAACAATTAATTTGGGTCCTTTATCGAAGTGGGTTTGAAATAATTTTAAGCCTTTTGGTTGGGTCTTTGCTTTGCTTGGTTCTACAATATCACTTTTCTTCCCTATTTTTGTTGTCAAAAGAAAAAGCTGAGATTTGGCTTTTTTCCTTTTACTTTCTCTGCAATTTCACTCTTGTTGGGTGCATTTTATAGTGGCGATTTCATGTAGTGTGGTGAAATTGTTTTCTCTGGACTCGATGTTGGATCTAAACTTGTTTCTTCTTGTAATTTTTTGTATAACTTTAATCGACCATATCTTGAGTGACTAAAAATTACCATGGAAGTGGCTATAAGGTATAGAAAGTTTATCTTTTTCTCGACATGGTGTTTTCGAATGGGCTTAAAAGATACATTTAAAAAGCGATTATTCTGCTCCTCGCTTCGTAAATATAGTTACGAGAGAAAATTTTATTGGTTTCAATTAGTAGAATAATGTATTTTTGGAACAATGTTCATGTGATTAAATTCAAAGGAGAAGGCATTAAGTCAAATAGTAAATGAAGAAATCTCTTTAGGTACGGGAAGTGGAAGACAAAGGAGAAACGTTTATGCAATATTGTGTTCGGTCCAAATAAAAAAGGTTCATATAGTGTATTTTATTGCTATTCTAGATCCTAAAATTTGAAATAAGCCACCTCGCCACATGCAAATAAGCCTACATATTGTCATATAACTTGACCTATTGTTTTGTTGTTGATGATGTGAAAAGAATTCAATGGTCTTGGCTAACAGAAAAGAAAGTTTTTTTCTTTAAGGATTTTGATTGTTCTCCCGAGAATCCCAAGTGTTCTTCAACGACACTTTATCACGTCGTAAACGATCGGTTCGACATCGCGAGCACGCTTTTTCTTTAAGGGTGTTGATCGTTTCTCCCGGATCCCAAGTGTTCTTCTACGACACTTTGGTCACTTCGTAGACGATCGGTTTGACATCGCGAGCCCGTGAATCGCTAGTGTGAGGTAAGGGCTTTTGATTTCTTCATGTCCCTTCATCTTTTTCTTCGTTTTCATTAAAATTGTGATTTTGGTTTGTTCAAATTATTGAGTTTTTGTCTCAATATTTTTACAATATCCGGTTGCTTATTTTCCTATTATATCATTTAAAGTAGATAAGAAATGGATGGAACTACTTCAATTTAGTAAATATCTAGTGAAATGTGAGAGCTTTACTATTTTCGAATAGCTAAATCATGGTTATTAAGGTTATTACCGATTTCCTGAAGTTAATGCTATGTCTAAGGTTGGAGTGTTCCAATTTAGGACTTGATGATGTCTTGAGTTGGTGCTACAAAAGCCTAAACTATGTATGTGGTAAAAAAACAAAAACTTGATAAAATGAGTTAATGATAGAATTTCGCATGCAATGTTGTGTCCTCGTCGCTCATCTTATTGATCACACCGGTGTAAAACTGCAGAACTCATAATCGCTATTGCCCGCATTCCATCGGTACTTGTCTCAATCAAATTGTTTCCCAAGCTTGGCCCCTTGATGCACAACTTGACCAACTATCCTCTCAAGAAATTACTCGGTATCTTAGTGTAATTCTTTTGCTTGACCGATGTGTTGTAAAAAACCGGCAACAATAAGAGGAGACCGTTAGAAGCCGCAACTTGCTACACTCCCAGGATTGCCTCTCATTGTGTGACTCGCATTATTTCTTTGTTGTTTCCATGCAAAAGTCATTTATCCATATTCCACATGAAAAACGACAGAACCATTTGAATCTGCACAACTTAACTATAATGTAGCTCTTTTGCTTCAATGAAATTTACGGAGGAAACTAGCACCGGTGCAAATTTTCAACTAGCATACTCCCTAAAGCCAATACCATTTCCACATATTGTCAATTCTTCAGCAGGATGAGCATATAATGCTAATACCACACACTGAAGAAGAGTCAATACATAGATCCTGTATGACCATACTGTCTATCTAACTAGTAACAGCAACCCCACTTCAGACTGTGCAAACCAAAGTTATGCCGGAGGGGGCAGACTTTGCCTTGAGACATTTTTTTTTTTTTTTTTTTTTTTTAACTTTTCAAGGCACACTTTTAGTTAAGGCATACTTTTGGTTATGCCTTAATTAAAAGTATGCCCCATAAGGCATAGTTCCTTAAGGAAAATTTTTGCCCCATAAGGCAAAACTAAATTATGCCTTGAGGAAAAGTTATGCCCCCTCCGGCATAACTTTAGTTTTTCCTTAAGGAAGTTATGCGGAGGGCGGACTTTGCCTTGAGACATTTTTTTTTTTTAAAAAAACTTTTCAAGGCACACTTTTAGTTAAGGCATACTTTTGGTTATACCTTAATTAAAAGTCTGCCCCATAAGGCATAATTCCTTAAGGAAAAGTTTTGCCCAATAAGGCAAAACTAAATTATGCCTTGAGGAAAAGTTATGCCCCCTCGGCATAACTTTAGTTTTTCCTTAAGGAAGTTATGCCGGAGGGGCAGACTTTGCCTTGAGACATTTTTTTTTTAAAAAAAAACTTTTCAAGGCACACTTTTAGTTAAGGCATACTTTTGGTTATACCTTAATTAAAAGTCTGCCCCATAAGGCATAATTCCTTAAGGAAAAGTTTTGCCCCATAAGGCAAAACTAAATTATGCCTTGAGGAAAAGTTATGCCCCCTCCGGCATAACTTTAGTTTTTCCTTAAGGAAGTTATGCCGGAGGGGGCAGACTTTGCCTTGAGACTTTTTTTTTAAAAAACTTTTCAAGGCACACTTTTAGTTAAGGCATACTTTTGGTTATGCCTTAATTAAAAGTATGCCCCATAAGGCATAGTTCCTTAAGGAAAAATTTGCCCCATAAGGCAAAACTAAATTATGCCTTGAGGAAAAGTTATGCCCCTCCGGCATAACTTTAGTTTTCCTTAAGGAAGTTATGCCGAGGGGCGAGACACTCCTCCAGCCTTGCCTTGCGAAATTATTTCTTTATTTTATGCTTGAGCGGGGGTTCGAACCCAAAACCTCAGGTATCCAAGCTAAGGGCAAAACTTAAAGACCACAAATATGAGGGGCAAAATTTAAAGACCACCCCAAAAGAAGGGCAATTCTGCGAATTGCCCATTCTCATTAGATATATGGGGTTATAGCAGTTTGTTGATTTGTTGAAAATGGGAATTACATTCTTTGTTTCATGGGGAATTTTTGTGATTTTGGTTGTAATGGCCACATAAGCTAAATGATAACATCATCTATATTTCTCTAGAACTGGACAGCCCCAGGTTTTAGCCTCAACTAAACACCAGCAAACAACTACTACCTTTCAAATCAAACACTACCAACATATAACACCTATACTGTGTAGGAAGCTAAGGATAAAAATTGAGAGTGACCATCATTCTAGCCAGCCTAGGAAACGTATTTACTCGACATAAAACATCCTAGATAATTATCCTCACAACTTGGTCACCAAGAATTCTAAAAGACTTTGTTGTTTCTGTTTTCCCATATGTAGGGGACAGTGGCAGCCATTGCCATCCTATATATCTTTGCCTTAGAGCTTTTGTTTGTAGCAAAGTTCACAGCACATTGTAGTTCATCATGCCATCTCATTGCATGTCTAGTATAACCTTGCCATTTAAGAATTTTGCACCAGATATAAGAAGAGATAGGACATTAAAAAAAAAAAAAAAAAAAAAGATGTTGAATGGATTCCTCAGTAGCTTCACACATTAGACATGTTTGGTCATTGATCATGCCTCACTTTAGCAATCTTTCACTAGTATAAAGCTTGCCTTGGATTATGAGATAGAGCACAAATACCCATCTAGGATAACCAGCATTCTTTCTGTGTCATTTTCCTCCACCAAACCCTTGGTAAGTCACCCCTAGCATGTTGTATCTGTGCCTTATGGAGTATAGGGTAGCAAATTCTTAAAGCTAAAAGTTGGGATAATCTGCAAAGAACATTACTAGTCTTTAACTTGCCGAACTTGTTTGCCATATTTTAACTTGAATTAAACTAATTTATTCTAGCTTTTATAACATCACATCTCAACCAACGGAACCTCTTTTTTAAGTGGACATGGTAAATCTAGCATGCTTGGTTTAATAGAAACATCTTTTACGGTGATAAATCCCGGTTCATCTTATTTGCCGAACATTTCTAGAATAAGATGACGATTATGACTTGATTAAGGTTGGCTAATTTCTAGCATAGGCTTCACTTTACCACCTTAGTTTATGATGCAAACTTAGCTCAGATAAGCCATTTGCTCCATTTTATCAAAGTCATTAAGGTCTTGGGTTCAAAATTCCACTTTTCCATACAAATATTTAAAACACAGGGCTTAAGGGTTATATTGAAAAAAAAAGGAAAAAAATAACAGATCTTTTCTGTCAAAAATGCTAAATTACTGGAGGAAACAGATCTAGCCTAATTAGAATGATAAAGTGAACTTGTCTAACTACGAAATCCACACATTCCAAAGTAGGTGGTGGAAATAGAATTACATCAACTGGTGCACGGAATATTAAACTAGTTTTTGACCAATCTTGCTAAGAAAATTGTTTCCTTGAAGTGCAATTTTTACGTTAATCTGGCCGGGACCGTTTATTTGCACAAAGTACATCCGGCCCTCTTATGACCAATCTGAAATTTTGTATGTGTCCCAAGTCTGGTCCCTTTGGTGCACAAATTGGCGACAATGCAAAAAATAAATAGGTGAAGTCTTGCATGTATTGTCTTGTGTCCTTTCTTTCTTTGAAAAAACTAGCAGATGAATCTTGAATGTATGGCCTTGTCTTGTGTCCTTGTATGCTTGTCTACGGTATATCTTGCATTGTTGTCCGGACCTATTGAGGTGCAATACCAATAATACAAAGTTATACATGCTTCGATACCATCACGAGCGACCATCCACCAACAACCACCTTATTTGCACAAGCTGTCCGGCCTACTATTACGAATAATAAACCGAGTTTTTGACCAATCTTGCTAAGAAAATTGTTTCTTTGAAGTGAAATTTTCGTTGTCTGCTGCACTTTTCTTTGAAATTTTGTATGTGTCCCAAGTCTGGTCCCTTTGGTGCACAAATTGGCAGCAATGCAAAAAACCGACAATAGTCTTTGAATCGCTACCCGATTCTTGTGGTCTGTCTTTGAAAAAACCAGTAGGAGTCTTGCATGTATGGCCTTGTCTTGTGTCCTTGTATGTTGTCTCTGGTATATCTTGCATTTTTGTCCGGACCTCTTGAGGTGTAATAGCAATAATACAAAGTTATACACGCTTCTGATACCATCACGGCACCGTCCATCAACAACCACCTTATTTGCACAAGTTGTCCGGCCTTTGTACAACTAATTAAGTAGCATACTATGATGTACCTCTTCATATCCCATTAGACTAGGATCATGAGTATACAAGTTAGTCACTGAGACCCAAACCATGTCCCCCGATTCCATACCCGAATCACCAATATTTCGATTTCCTTATTTTTCCATCTACTCACTTCCTTTATACCAATAACCGGATCAAAATTTGCTCCATCCCTTCATTATTAGAAAACAACATCCACTGAATTCCCTCAAAAACATGATGCGGGTGTCATCACATACTTGTAGTCATCATCAACTCACCGTATTTCGATGTGAAAAACTAGACCGATTCTCTGATTATTTTCAAAATGTATCGGAAGGTCTTAGTATAATTTTTAATTCCTCGAGTTGTTTGTGTAATTTTAAGCATATTGTACGACATGTCTCTCTTTCTCCGTTTTGGTTGATATTGATTTTTTCTGTATTTAAATTGTAGTATAAAATTGGTATCCATTTATAATAAGTTGTATCTTTGTATTATGTGCGTGTGCGTTTGAAGGGTAGTGACATTATTCATTCTCTTTTGTAGGTGTCGAAAATGAAGAAAGGGAAGGAGACAATGAACACGTTGATCTTACTTGAGAAGATCTTTTATGAAGCTTGTACATGTTCTAAGAATCTTTTTGCTATCGAACATGTTGAAACTTATCCTAAATCTTGAAATGTAAAACTTAACTATGCATTTTGGGTTGAACATTTTGCTTGTACGGGTATGTTGGATTAGGAATGTTGGATATATATTTTGGACTATGAATTAATGTTGGACATTTTGGATTATGATGAATGTTGGATATTTTGGATTATGAAAAATTGTGCTTTACGATTTATTGAATTTGTAATGTGTGTGTGTATATATATATATATATATATATATATATATATATATATACCAGGGCCCTTTGTATAAACCGTTGCAATAGGTCATGAGAACCGTTGCAATAGGATTTTCCAAAAATAATTGCACGATTTTTGTACCAAAAAAAGGCCGTTGCAATAGACAAAAACCGTTGCAATAAATAAAAAGCATGTTGCAATAACCTCTACAAAGCTGTTGCAATAGCCTCAAAAGTCGTTGCTTAAAGGTCTATGGGGACGGTTGGAAACCTTTCCAACTAACACACAAAACTCGTTGCATCGAAAAGAGGAGCAACCGTTGCTTTTGTAGATATGGCTATAGCAACGTGTTTTACCAACCGTTGCTTTGAAAACCGTTGCCATAGATGTATGGGCACGCGAGCGGATGGAACGCACCTTAAACCGTTGCTATAAATCTCTTGCAACGGTTCATCTATCTATAGCAACGGTTTTCTCGGCGTTGCCATAAGACTATTTTCCAGTAGTGGACTGATCAGTGGTAACTGCCCAACCGGCCGTAGCTCAGTGGTAAATAAGGATACATAATCTGCCCGACTGGCTATAGACCAGTGGTAAGTACCATCAACATAAGAACTATAACCTGCAGAGCAATTCTATACCCTTCTTATGATTATCCGTTATTCGTTAGAACCAATGTGATTTCATTAAACCCTTACGTACAATTTTAGGTCCTTAAGATTGCTTCCTGGCTATCTTAGTTCACTTCTGGATGCGTCCTAACCTTTCCCCTTAGCATGGCATATTTATATATAGATATAAACATACATGAGAGCTCAAGGAAACGTTACAGCCCTATCGGATTGACGTAAGGTCGGTATACCTCCGGTTACCATTATGGAACTATCATCGTCGACTTATCTCACCTTGAAGGAATCAATGACCATAAGATGTGATCAACATCAATAAATAAGATCAATAACCATAAGACATTAACCAATAATATCATAAGAACATCAAGAATCGTAAGCCTCCAGTATTTCTAGGAATAGGGACATCAAGGCTATCACTTGTATGGGTTTGTACCAATAAGATCATTCTATAAGAAATAAAGGGACAGCCTTAACATACCTCATCGTCTACTGAACCAATAAACGTCTATCTCCTGAGTTTGCAATTCTACATTTAAGATGATTCACACTAAGGTTAAGTCGTTGAAACGCTTACAAGATCAAACTGAACTATTAGGTGAGCTAATGAAACTTGGGAAACACTCCCACTATGTCATCTACTTCCTCCAAATTCCAAAATAACTCTCAAACATCATTAACAACATCAACAATACCATAATCAAGAGATTACATTCAAACTAGACTCAAATCCACCCAAGACTTCCTTTCAAATTCCATCCATAATCAACAACTACAACACAATACTTTATGATCTTTCCTTCATAACTCTTTTCACTTATAAGACTTGTTTAACCTTCAAATTAACTCAACATAAGTAATAGAGTGAAGAGCATACCTTATTCTTCAAAAACTCTAGCCACACACATGACTTACTCCAAAGCTTATTCACCACCACTCCAACTAGAAGCAAGAATACACACTTCTATGAACTAGTTGCACATTTAGAGGTTGATCTTCTCTTAAAATAGTTTGGAAGGGTTTGGGGTGTTTGAGAGAGCTTATAGGGTTACTAGGGATCTGATTTTGTGAACATATGAGCCCCAAGTCGTGCCCCTCTTATTTATAATCAAGGAACAAAGTCTCCACCATCTTAATTTGACGGTTTACTTCGACGGACCATCGAGTGGCAAGTCGAATTGCATCAGAGGGATCATACAATTTTGTACGTGCCGTATCTTCCACCGTACGCCTCGAATTTTTGATATGTCAGTTGCATTGGAAAGAAGACTCTCTTAACTTGAATTTACATAGATTATGAATTCCATAACTCCTCATATTCTAGGAGATATACCTCTCTCAAGTTGGACAAAAAATTCTGCCAAGTTTTCCCAAAGTTTCGACAAACTTAATTTCTTTGGTTCGCTTGTAACAAGCCCTCGTGGCCCACCTTTAATTATGATTATGTTATAGAAGCATGTTATAGGTTGCTCGACAAGTAAGGCCTGGGTGCCCGTCGTGGCCCTTCGGTTTGGATCGTGATAACATCTGTCACGCCCCAAACCATGGCACACGGGCGAAAGACGACACTCGGTGCCTTACTACATATGACCGAGCGAACCACGCAGCTTGCTGAATCATTATGAGGCATATCATAAGCGAAATATAACGTAAACGCATGATGAGCCTTTATAAAATATAATAAGTCATAATACTTAATAGAAATACTTGTTTAAACATGAGTGCGGGCTAAATATATGACATGACATAACTAACTAGTCTAATCTATGAAACCTCCATCATGAGTCTGAAATGGAAATCATACTATGACTAACGCATAGCTATATAAATGACTATAAACCCGAGACATAACTAAGCAAATCCTAGTCTAATCTATGAAACCTCCATCATGTATTGGTATGGTATATATATATATATAAGGCCAAAATTTGGATTTTAGTAGGGAGAGCTTAGTAAGTGTATTGCACCCTACTAGTAGAGTATGGAAATTTGAACGTGAAAACAAGGCCAAAATTTGGATAAGGCCTAAGGACAAAATTGGAAATTTTGGAAATTTATTTCGGAATTATGAAACAAGAATTGTTATGATTTGGGCTTGGAAAAAAAAAGTGAAAATTTAGGCCCAATCTTGAGGGGGTGGCCGGCCAACTATAGGCCCAACCCACCTAATTTATTAATTTTGCATGTGATTAAAATGCATATAAGGGAGGAAGAGCTTGAGAACCTTCAAGAAAACTAAGGAAAAATCAAGAAAAAAAAGAAAGAGGAGCAAATCGGGTTTAGGGAGAAAAAAAAAAAAAAAAAAAAAAAATTTCTAGCCCTTCAACCTTGATTCAAAAATTGAAATTTTCATATATTCTTAGTGAGCTTGGGATGCTCTACAAGTTGATATAACTTTCAAGACAAGGAAGCATTTCTTTTGGCAAGAGGAATTGAATTGGAAAAGGTAAGAATTCTTATATTTTGTTGAAGAAATTATGTATGTATTGTAATATATGAAGAGTGCATGAGAATTATGGAAGTTAGATGTATGTGTGCATGGCCGTGACTATGTGTGGGAGTGTGTGTAGCCGTGAGCATGCTTGGTTGTGTAGGTAAGATATGTTGGATTTTATGTTGTATTCTAGTTGTGTTTATGGAAGAATTCACATTGGAAATGAAAATAGAATGAACTTGATTGAATTGGAAAATTGGGAAGTTGGCCGTGAGCTATGGTGAAGTGGAAATGGTGGTGAATTATGTTGTTTAATGTGTTAGGTGTGTAGTTATGATCTTTGTATTGTAAGTGTAGGAAAAATGAAGTAAGATTGTATGAAAATGGAATGTGGAAGTTTATGTTGATTTAGTATGAATTTATGTAATAATGGGAATGAAATGTTTAAGGTGTAAAATATGATTAAGGTTGATGAATTTGGATGATGGAAATGAGTTATGAACTTGTATGTTAAAGATTGGAAGAATTGGATAAATTGTGATTTTGGTGGAAAGTTTACATGTTTTGTATACTTTATGTATATCTTGTATATGTGTGGTAGAAATGATTATGATATGTTTCCGAATGGAATTATAATGATTTTGATTAGTATGTTGGGATTGAATTGGAAATATGAGGTTGAAAATGGAGGTTATGACATTGTGTTGGAAAAATGACCAAATAGGTCATATTGCGTTTTATTGTGTTTGTTGGTATTGTTGTTGGTTGTTGTTGGTTATTCGAGCCGAGACTAAGTCTCGGGATGTCATAATTATAGGGGAAGTGCTTTGCGGAATTTCGGTAGCCAAGTGTAACCCCGAGATTGAAATGTTAGTTTGCATGAATAGTAATTGGTAAGAATGACCATTTGCGCTTTTTGGGCGAAACGGGAATTGAGATTGGACGCGCGTAAGGCGTAATCCAGGTATGTAAAGCCTTCCCTATCTTTCTTTGGCATGTTCGAGTCTAATAGGCTTGACGGCGAGCCTCGATGACATTTCGCTTCTCGTAATTCGAGATTGAAATTGGCGCAAAATCCGTCGCAAGATTGAACCCTTTTCCTCCAATTTGGCCTATAAGTATATAACTTCCATAAATGGAGTCGAAACATTCTAAAATGATTTTGGACGACTCCCTAAGGTTTATTATCTATAATTTACGCCCTTTATTATGGTTGGGTCCGAGGTGGGCCCACGATACCCCGATACTCCCGTATGGTTCAAATCGATCTGTTTTTGTCTGTTTTTCATAGCTAACTCTTGATTATGTTCCGTCTGCTAACTAATAGGCATTATGACTGTCTCTCTGAGTCTGACTATTATTCCGACCTCTGGTTACGATTCTGGATATTCTGTTCCGATATGATCCGCCTATTCTGATTTGATTTACCTTCCGAGCTATCTCAGATTTATTACGTCCGTATGTCGGTCCGTATGTATATGGTTTCTCATTTGTCCGTTCGTGGATGTCCCAATGCTTCCTTCACCGCGCCGGCCGGTTCGTGATTCGTGCACCTCATTGCATTGTTCACCGCGTCCCTCGGATTGTGCGGGCCGGGATCGATCCGTATCCGTATTTGATATGGTCCGATATGATGGATCCGATTATGTGATATTACGGGATGGCGGCCGTGATGGCATTTGATTTGATTCTCGTTCGTCCACCGCGTCCCGTACTACGAGGGCCGGTTCGTTACCGCGTCCCTTATTAAAGGGCCGGGATCCGTCCGTATGTGAAAGATCGATATATGTCCGTCCGTATGTGATTATGACTCGCATGCATGATTCCGTCGGTTCGGCCCGTACGTTTGATATGGATTATGACTCGTCCGTCACATTTCGAAAATCGATTTGACTCGATTCGTCCGACACATTTCTGTGCGTCCGAGAGTCGTCTGTAAGCCCGTACATTACGAGATCTCGTCTCGTCCGAGAACCGCCACGTACGCTCCGTAAGTTTGACGCTCGTATGACTCCGTGTGATTCGTCCGTATGCTCTAGTCCGACTCTCGTACGAATTTCGATCCGTCCGTACTCTTTTTGGTACGTATTTTACTATCGATCTCGGTTATTTTAATTATATATGTTATGTTTCGCTTTACATACTCGGTACATCTTCGTACCGACCCCCCCGCTTCGGCGGGCCGTGTTACATGCCCACGCACGGACGCGCGCACGTGATCCGCCCGGTGTAGGACTTCGGTCCGTCGTCGGCGAGCTCCCTTTTGATCCGAGCCGATATTTTTGGTATATATATTTTCGTTGTTCATATGTTCGTATATATATATGACTATTTGGGTACGGCGGGGCCCGTCCCGTCTTCTCGATTCTCGTTCGTATGTTAGAGGTCCGCGTGCGCATATCCGTGAGGTGTGGGTTGTCACCGGTCTAGTACGTATGTGTGAGTTTGCGATTTTGTCCGTTATGATAGCCTCGACGGCTTCGTACGTATTAAGTATGTATATATATATATATATGTTGTTTGAGCGTTATATATTATATGGATTTATGTTTGTATGGATTGACTATTTAGTATGTCGGATCGATAAGTAGGTACGTATGGGTGTCCGTAGGACACCGGTCACGGCCCACGGGGTTGGGTCGTGACAAAAGTGGTATCGAGCGGTCGGTTCTCGGAATGTCCGCGAGCCGTGTCTAGTAGAGTCTTGTTTATTGGTGTGTTGGGCCCCACATCTATAAACAGGAAGCTACAGGACATCTAGGATGTTATGTTACCCTTCCTTTGACTCTTAGATCGTGCGTTAGAGCTGTGTTATCAGGATGTTCTCCCTTCTGACGATTTATTATATTTTTCGAGCCGATGCCTCCGAAGAAGCATGCCCGCCCGCAGGGCAAGCGAAGGAGGATCGAGAGAGACTATCGGGCCGAGAGTTACCGGGCTCGTGCTCGGACCACGCCCGAGATTGTGCCCCGGTCGGAGGGTTCGGCCACTCCGCCACCGGATGAGGCGGAGCGGGCCCCTCGAGCTGGGGTGCCCGCTCCCCGGTCCGGGCGGAGGATATACGGAGGGGCGGGGGGGCCGGTTCGCTTGACGACGATAGTGGTGGACGAGGTTCGCGGACGCGGACGGAGAGGAGATGATGATGACGGGCGTGATAGCCGAGAGTCCGCGATTTCGACGTGTGGTCCCCCGAGTTTTTCGGGTCTCAAGCCCGATGAGGACCCACATGATTTTATTCGGCGATGCGGCGTTCGTTGGATTTGGTTCGGGCTTCGCGACCGAGGAGGACCGTCCGGCCTTGTCGCACACGGCTTCGGGATGTTGCCCTTCATTGGTATGAGTCTTGGGGGGGGGGCTGTCTAGGGGTGAGGATGCTCCCCGGCCACGTGGGACGAGTTTTCGGCATTTCCTCCGCCACTTTTTACCCCCGAGCCGCGACGGGCGAGAGTTGATCGGTTCTTGCGGATAAAGCGAGAGGGTCGGAGTATTCGAGAGTATAATTTGAGTTTGACTCTCTCGGCCGTTATGCGCCGACGATTGTAGCCGATATGGAGGACGGATGCACCGGTATGTGATGGGGTTGGATCATATCTAGTTGATTGTTGCATGGCTATGGCGGCGTGAAACGGTATGGATATCGCCCGATTACGAGGCTTATGCACGGGCGTAGAGGATCGGCATAGGGAGGACCGAATATAGGGATATGACAGAGACGGCCCCCGAGGGCCGGTTTGAGGATATTCCGGAGATTCCCGAGGTGGACGTTCTCGGCATAAATCGATCCGGTAGGTCCCTCCCTCCGTCAGGCCGGGGTACACAGTTTGTCGGCAGGCGTTTTGATGACGCAGGTCCGTCTGGGGCCAGCCAGGATTTCAGGGCATCAGGCCCGCAGATGAGTAGGGGTTCGGGTCAGTCTAGGCCACCTATGCCCCGGTGCACATGTGTGTGGTAAGCCCCGCCCGGGGGAGTGCTACCGCGCTACGGCGCCCTGCTATTTTTCGTAGCCCGGATCACATTGTGAGAGAGAGTGCCGTTCAAGGGCGGTTCGGTGGCTCGGCCCGGCCCCACGGATCGATTCCGGCTCGTCTTCTCCCTCGGTGGCCCGCGCCCCACGGGCGGGGTATGTTAGCAGGTCGCGGCAGGGGTCGCGGCGGAGCACCCAGTGCGAGCGGTCCTTCGAACCGCATATATGCGTTGACTGGTCGGCAGGACCCAGATGCGGACCCAGGTATGTAATTAATCTTTTTCTGGAAAACACGTGCATTTGATCCGTATTGTGTTCTGGTTAATCATATTCTGCATCTCTGATCGCGATTCTGTACGTCATATTTCTATGTCCCTGTGTTCGGTGAAATTCAGTTTAATATGCCTCTGTACGTTCAACTCTGATCATAGTTCTGTCCGGTATACTTTGGTGCGTCCGATTCGATCTCAAGTCGGTCCGATAAATTTCGTACATCCGACTCCGATACGAATCGTCCGATATATTTACGTATGTCCGCCTGGCTACGAATACGTCGGCATATGTCTGTACGTCTGACCCCGACTGTGAATCGGTCTAATATATGTGTCTATACGTCTGATTCTGATTTCGAAATTTGTCCGCTAAATCTCTATATGTCTGACTCCGATTATAAATCCGTCTGATATACCTCTGTACGTCTGGCTCTGATTTTGAGACCGCTTAAGATGACGTTGGATTATGCTTCGTCCGTTGCACTTTCGTATGACTCCGGATATGACTTAAGACGTCCGTTTGATCTTCGGTTCTAAGATTCTATCCGCCGTATATCCGATTTAAGGCGGTATTGAATAGAAAGATGGATGAAGTTGGAAAATGGCAAGTTATAAATTCTCCGATCAAGAGCAAGTATGTAAATGGCAAGAGACCTCCCCCGCTCATTCGATTACCATAAGGTTGAATTAACATTCGAGGACGAATGTTTTAAAGGGGGGGAGAATGTTATATCCCGCTTTTCCGCATAATCGAAAAATTCGAAATAATTTTGGTTTGTGAGAAATAAGGCCAAAATTTGGATTTTCTTAGTAAGTGTATGCCGGTTATGGAAATTTGAACGTGAAAACACCGGATAAGGCCTAAGGACAAATTTGGAAATTTTGGAAATTTATTTCGGAAATTATGAAACAAGAATTGTTATGATTTGGGCTTGGAAAAAAAAAAAGTGAAAATTTAGGCCCAATCTTGAGGGGTGGCCGGCCAACTATAGGCCCAACCCACCTAATTTATTAATTTTGCATGTGATTAAAATGCATATAAGGGAGGAAGAGCTTGAGAACCTTCAAGAAAACTAAGGAAAAATCAAGAAAAAAAAAGAAAGAGGAGCAATTCGGGTTTAGGGAGAAAGAAGAGAAAAAAAAAAAAAAATTTTCTAGCCCTTCAACCTTGATTCAAAAATTGAAATTTTCATATATTCTTAGTGAGCTTGGGATGCTCTACAAGTTGATATAACTTTCAAGACAAGGAAGCATTTCTTTTGGCAAGAGGAATTGAATTGGAAAAGGTAAGAATTCTTATATTTTGTTGAAGAAATTATGTATGTATTGTAATATATGAAGAGTGCATGAGAATTATGGAAGTTAGATGTGTGTGTGCATGGCCGTGACTATGTGTGGGAGTGTGTGTAGCCGTGAGCATGCTTGGTTGTGTAGGTAAGATATGTTGGATTTTATGTTGTATTCTAGTTGTGTTTATGGAAGAATTCACATTGGAAATGAAAATAGAATGAACTTGATTGAATTGGAAAATTGGGAAGTTGGCCGTGAGCTATGGTGAAGTGGAAATGGTGGTGAATTATGTTGTTTAATGTGTTAGGTGTGTAGTTATGATCTTTGTATTGTAAGTGTAGGAAAAATGAAGTAAGATTGTATGAAAATGGAATGTGGAAGTTTATGTTGATTTAGTATGAATTTATGTAATAATGGGAATGAAATGTTTAAGGTGTAAAATATGATTAAGGTTGATGAATTTGGATGATGGAAATGAGTTATGAACTTGTATGTTAAAGATTGGAAGAATTGGATAAATTGTGATTTTGGTGGAAAGTTTACATGTTTTGTATACTTTATGTATATCTTGTATATGTGTGGTAGAAATGATTATGATATGTTTCCGAATGGAATTATAATGATTTTGATTAGTATGTTGGGATTGAATTGGAAATATGAGGTTGAAAATGGAGGTTATGACATTGTGTTGGAAAAATGACCAAATAGGTCATATTGCGTTTTATTGTGTTTGTTGGTATTGTTGTTGGTTGTTGTTGGTTATTTGTTGAGCCGAGACTAAGTCTCGGGATGTCATAATTATAGGGGAAGTGCTTTTAGGAATTTCGGTAGCCAAGTGTAACCCCGAGATTGAAATGTTAGTTTGCATGAATAGTAATTGGTAAGAATGACCATTTGCGGTTTTGGGCGAAACGGAATTGAGATTGGACGCACGTAAGGCGTAATCCGGGTATGTAAAGCCTTCCCTATCTTTCTTTGGCATGTTCGAGTCTAATAGGCTTGACGGCGAGCCTCGATGACATTTCGCTTCTCGTAATTCGAGATTGAAATTGGCGCAAAATCCTGTCTAAGATTGAACCCTTTTCCTCCAATTTGGCCTATAAGTATATAACTTCCATAAATGGAGTCGAAGCATTCTAAAATGATTTTGGACGACTCCCTAAGGTTTATTATCTATAATTTACGCCCTTTATTATGGTTGGGTCCGAGGTGGGCCCACGATACCCCGATACTCCCGGTATGGTTCAAATCGATCTGTTTTTGTCTGTTTTTCATAGCTAACTCTTGATTATGTTCCGTCCGCTAACTAATAGGCATTATGACTGTCTCTCTGAGTCTGACTATTATTCCGACCTCTGGTTACGATTCTGGATATTCTGTTCCGATATGATCCGCCTATTCTGATTTGATTTACCTTCTGAGCTATCTCAGATTTATTCTGTCTGTATGTCGGTCTGTATGTATATGGTTTCTCATTTGTACGTTCGTGGATGTCCCAATGCTTCCTTCACCGCGCCGGGCCGGGTTCGTGATTCGTGCACCTCATTGCATTGTTCACCGCGTCCCTCGGATTGTGCGGGCGGGATACTCGTCCGTATTTGATATGGTCGATATGACCCGCTATGATCCGATTATGTGATATTACGGGGATGGCGGCCGATGGCATTTGATTTGATTACGTCGTCCACCGCGTCCCGTACTACGAGGGCGGGTTCGTTACCGCGTCCCTTATTAAAGGGCGGGATCCGTCCGTATGTGAAAGAAATTTCGATATGTCCGTCTCGTATGTGATTATGACTGCTCGCATGCATGATTCTACGGTTCGGTTCTGTGTACGTTTGATTTGGATTATGACTCGTACGTCACATTTACGAAAATCGACTTGGACTTGATTAAATACGAATACTCGATTCGTTCCGACACACATTTACGTACGTACGATCGATTCGACCGACTCCGTGACATTGAGATACGGTTACAGAATACGTCCGTACGCTCCGTTTGATTCGCTTGTGACTCGACGTACCGTAGTCCGTCCGCTACGATTTCGATTATAAAATCCGCTCTGTTTCGTATTTACGTCCGTTACGATTTTACATATCCGATTATTATTTTAATTATATATGTTATGTTTCGCTTTACATACTCGGTACATCTTCGTGCGACCCCCTTGCTTCGCGGGGGCTGTGTTACATGCCCACAGGTACGGACGCGCCGTGATCCGCCCGGTGTAGGACTTCGGTCTGTCGTTGGAGAGCTCCCTTTGATCCGGAGTCGATATTTTTGGTATATATTTTTCTTCGTTGTTCATATGTTACGTATATATATATATGACTATTTGGGTACGGCGGGGCCCCGTCCCGTCTTCTCGATTCTCGTTCGTATGTTAGAGGTCCGCGTACATATACGTGAGGGCGTGGGTTGTCACCGGTTCGTACGTATGTGTGAGTTTTGCGATTTTGTCCGTTATGATAGCCTCAACGGCTTCGTACAAATTAAGTATGTATATGTATATGTATACGTATGTTTGAGCGATACGCCTATTAGGATTTGTATGGATTTATGCATGTCGGATCTATTAGGCGGTACGTATGGGTGTCAGTAGGACACCGGTCACGGCCACGGGGTTGATGGATATCACCTCATAGTATTCTTGCATGAAAAACATGTAAAGCATGTAGAGTATATTCTTGAAAATAAACATAATAAATTATAACTTTCATGTAAGAACCCAAGGAATGCCAAGTATGAGTTGTCATGGATTACAGACAGATTTTCAATAATCATAATGAAATATCAAGAACTCAATAATGGATTAATAATACTTCAATATTTAGTGTAGCATGGTACATGGACCTAGGGTTATCATAAGCATGGTTAAAACCCTAGTTTTCATATAACTTCATACTTTATGGAAGAAGTGGCGTGGGGAAGAAAAAAGATGTTCCCACATGTAGATAGTAACCCTACATACCCGATAATGCTCTAAACTTGTATTAACAATCCGATTTTGGAAGAAGAGTTCCAAGGTTTAAGTCTTGAGTCCTTTAAATGGGTTTTCTTGAAAACCCTATGTTAAGAACAATGATTTCATTGTTAGATTATGAGAACACATGTCAGAATTCACTTGAAATGGTTGGAATAGACTTACCTTGGTGTATTCTAATGGTAGGGAGAGAAGAACTTCGTACTAGGGCTTGAAGAAAGTGAAAACCTGATTTTTAGATGCTAAGTGTTGTATTTATATAAGTCCTGGCTCGTCCCTAGGCCTTGCTTCGCGAGAATTTAAATGCGCCAGGCCATCTGGGGGTGCCACAAACCAGTAAAGTAAGGCGAAGGCGAGGATTTTAGTGAGCTTGACTTTCTCGCCTTGTCTGCCTTCCTCGCCTCGCAAGGATTTTGGCGAGCCCAGACTGCTCTCAGTAAAACGGCCATAACTTTTGGTAGAGATGGCTGGTTGACCCCGATAATATACCATTGGAAAGGACTTTCAAAGGGCTACAACTTTCATATTTTACATGTTCTCAAATTCTTAACAGATTTTCGCTGAATCTGGCTGGAAGGTAGACCTACTGAAAACTTAGCCGATTCTATCGAATCTGAGCACCCCTCTATTAGCCATTTGAGATGATCATATCTCCTTGATCCAGACTCCGATTGGCCTGATCCTTATATTCCTAGAAAGGTTTTTCTATGTACTACAACTTTCATTAAGGAACCATTTCCAAATTCCCAACGAATCAAGGTGTTATGGTTGCCCGAAGTAGGCCCCTCAGGCACTTTCACAAAACGTTCAAACCTTCAAATTTCCTCTGAAACTCTAACGATACGAGTCTGACCTTTATTTTAAGATATAGGGTGTTACAATATCTCCCCCTAGGGATCATTCATCCTCAAATGGTGGGTCATGGTTATGATTAGGACTAGACATGGCATGAAAACATGAGCGTGAAGAAATATGACATGAAACACGGAGACTGAGTTAATATGACATGGTCACATGAAAACATGAATGCTGAGACATAGAACATGGGCACTGGATATATGACATTAGCATGAAACATGAGATGTGACATAACCATGGAGAGTTACCTTGAGCATTCTCTGCTTGCTCTGCAAACAAATGGGGATATCTGGATTTCATGCCTTCTTCGGCTTCCCATGTGGCCTCCTCAACCTTCTGACTCCTCTATAAAACTTTAGCCGAGGTAATTTCCTTATTTCTCAACTTGCGAACCTGACGGTTAAGAATTGTAATAGCGATCTCCTCATAGGTTTGGCCATTCTTAACCGTTATAGTACCAGTAGGAACAACCAATGATGGGTCTCCTACACATTTCCTCAGCATGGATACATGAAACACTGGATGGATAGCAGCCAACTCTTGCGGTAGCTCAAGCTCATAAGCCACTTGACCAACCTTTTGTAGGATTCTGTAAGGTCCAATATTTCTGGGACTGAGTTTTCCTTTCTTTTCAAATCTCATAACACCCTTCAAAGGCGAAACCTTAAGGAAAACCCAATCATTAACTTGAAATTCCATGTCCCTTCGCCTCACATCTGTGTAAGACTTCTGGTGAGTTTGAGCCGTTTTCAAATGCTCTTGAATCAACATGACTTTCTTCATAGCCTGATAGACCAAATTTGGTCCTAACAACTCTGCTTTACCAACTTTGAACCAACCAATTGGTGATCTACACCTTCGCCCACACAGAGCTTCAAATGGTGCCATCCCAATGCTAGCATGATAGCTATTATTATAAGAAAACTCAATGAGAGGTAAATGATCATCATAATTACCTTTGAATTCTAGGACACATGCCCACAACATGTCTTCAAGACTCTGAATAGTAAGCTCTGCCTCACCATCTGTCTGTGGTTGAAAAGTTGTGTTGAGGTTCACTTGGTACCCAATCCTTTCTGAAAGGATTCCCAGAAGTTCGCTGTGAATTGAGCACCACGATCTGAAATAATAGACATTGGGGTCCTATGCAATATGACAATTTCATTAACATACAACTTGGCGTAATCTTCTTGAATGTTTGGGTCTTGGTGGCAAAAAGTGTCTTGGACTTAGTAGTTCCAGGTCAACGATCCCACGAAATATAGTCATGCCGCCTAGTTGAACGAGGTAAACCTGATACAAAGTCCATGTTGATCATTTCCCACTTCCAGATAAGAATATCATATTAAAGCCAAGCCACCCGGGCCTGCGGCGCTCGGCCACTTCTTGACAATTCGGGCACTTAGCCATAAAATCTGCTACATTTTTCTTCATATCGTTCCACCAATAAATTTTCTTAAGATCATGGTACATCTTAGTGGAACCTGGGTGAATGGAATACCTGGAGTTGTGAGCTTCTGACAAGATTCGCTCTCTGAACCCATCTACATCTAGAACATAATCTTCCCTAGTACCTCTGTCACGACCCAACTAGGGCCATGACGGGTACCCGGGGCTAACCACCGAGCACCACTCGTTCTATCACTCATTCTACGATCATTCATATATCTTATGCTCATAATCATAGAAAAACCATTTTCATTTCGAAACATAAGTACCTTTTATGTACATAAGCCCTTTGGCCATCAAAATAATACATATATACAACGGGAAACCGTGAGACCATACTACCCACACATGCGTATCTACGAGCCTCTACTAGAGTACTAGACATATGGACGGGACAGGACCCCGTCGTGCCCAAAACATATATACGCAAAAGAATAAATCAATGGCACCTCCGGAACAATGGAGTGCTCTCAAGGCCTGCTAATAGCCCCTACGAGTCTATATCATCTCCCTGTCTACCTTTGGGCATGAACACAGCGTCCAAAGAAAAAGGACGTCAGTACGAACATTGTACTGAGTATGTAAGGCATGAATAAAATGAAAATAATAGAGAAATCATAAGACATAAGGTGAAGAATAGATATAACCTGCTTGAATTTTAAGAGTGTAAGCATTTTAATCAAATCACATATATCATGAAATCACATATATCATCATATCACGTTTATCATATCACTTACACCCTCGTCGTTAACTCGCATCCGGGTAATCATCATATGCCACCTACTAGTGGTGTCATGCCCGTCCCTCTAGGCTCGGTGTAATCATAAGCGACGCTTTAGCGATGACATGCCTGGCCAATTAGGTACGGTGGAATCATATACAGCCCGCCTTAGCAGTGACATGCTCGTCCAATTAGGCATGGTGGAATCGTATCATCATATACTCATCATAAACTTATCATCATCATACATTTGTCATAGAACATGCATTAGAGCTTAAAGACAATCTATACTACATCGGGGTGACGTAAGGTCGGGAACCCCTAATTACCTTTATGGAGTGATCATAAGCATCATATCTCACCTTGAAGGAGACTAACATTATAAGGTGAGTGTACACAAGTAACAACATCAATGGAACCATACTTAGGACCATCAACGTCACGGACATCATATCTCACTTTAGGATTCTTTATAGTCATAGACTCATCATTTCTATTACATAGGAAGGTCATGGAAAAATAGGAAGATTCATGCCATAGGAGTCATGCCTGTAATGAAAAGGACTAGCCTTACATACCTTCGTTTAGCTATTCTATCGCTTGATTGTTC
>NW_026726698.1:0-64749 GCF_029784015.1 Lycium ferocissimum | reverse complement strand
TTCCCTTTATTCAAGGGTTTCCACGTAAAATCTTGGTGTCATTATTCTTTTGCATTTTATTCTTGCTAATTTAACCATAAGTTAGTGTTCCGCGTTTATCACTAATACCGTGAATATTATTTTTGCGGGTCTATTTTATTCCCAACAATTAGTCCGTGCCAAAAAGAATGACCTCTTTCTATATTTGGAAGCACTTTATTTTTATGCAATGATTTATAACCACACAAAATATCGTGACTCATTTAGGACCACAAGTTTAAAGTCTTCTCTTCTTTCTTAAACCCCATGCCCAGTCAAATGGGTTCACATAAATTGAAACAGAGGGAGTATTATTTTTCTTCAAGATCTTTTAACATATGAGTATATTAGTACATGTTTTCACTTATTAACATTAAAATGTAATTCATTATTCATTTTATTTAACTCAACTTAGTTATTCAATTTTGTAGGTTCAAACAATATCTAATTATCTGTGGTTCAACAAAGAAGTAATTCGAATAGGTTGAGCGTTCATCAATTTCAACTTGTAACTTTTTAACTTAGAATTTTCTGTTACTCATTACACTGCTTTTTAATACTATTTATATCGTATAAACTACTTGCGTGAGACACACCACGTGCAACGCACGTGTCCAGAAACTAGTTATTTAAATACGTGTGTGGCGATTAACATGGGATTTGAAAAAGAGAAAGACAAGCTCAAAATGTGATGAATAGCGAGATCTAAAAGGCTTCAATGTTATTAAACCATACAAACACGTTAGTTTTAGCAAACTTTACTCTTAAGGCTATGTAATTATGAAATTTTAATTGCTTACGAATTAAGATTAACATCAAAGAAAAATGATTCAGGAAATAAAAGAAGATAAAGCAGAGTTACAAGCATGAAAACTTTCAGTAACAATGTTGCCATGAGTATAAAAACAATGTGATAAAAATAATCTTTGGCAGCTTCTGCCTCTAGATATTGAGACACAATTTTATCCACATCAAATATGATAATAAACTATTTATATGGTTACCAAAAAAAAAATATTGGGCCTATTTCATGATACTAAATTATAGTAGTAGAAAATGTTTTCTAGCCAAAAGTTGAATAAATAAAACTATACAGTTTCATGAATGTTTGTAGAAAAATAACAAAAACAAAAATGAACGTAAAGTTACCAAACGAACGAAGATAAATGTTTAAGGACTTTGTATACATTCCAAGTCCTATTGAGGAAGGGTTTTGATTAATACTATTTCATCAAAACGTGAGTTAAATTCCTACTATTCAAAAAGAAATACATTTAGAGATTATTAATTAAGAGTATAGAAGTCTTTCAATATTTAAAGGATATTTTCTTCAACCAACATTTATATTCATGCATATAATAATATAGGTAGGTAGGTAGATAGATAGATTGATTGATTTAGATATAGATGATATGATTAATATTTGACACATTCAGAGAGTGCAGTGTGCGTGAAATCACTATGGCAATGGAATAAATCACTATGCGAGGAACCAGACAAATGGGGTTGGAATTCGCTGCACTATGCTGTTAAACTAGAATTGATAGAAGTAGTTTCTGATATGCTCGAATGGAAGAATTCCTTAGCCTACCTTCCAGCAGGCAGCGAAAATGACTGGACGACGACAATTCACATTGCAGCCAATGAAGGTGATGTAAACATGATAAATGAGCTATTAAAACACTGTCCAGATTGCTGGGAAATGCTTAACAGCAGGGGCCAGAATTTTCTTCATGTTGCCATATTGAGCCATCAAAAAAGTTTAGTTAGATCCTTCTTACTAGGAAAACTTAAAAGGTGGCATATTATCCTTGCTGACGAGAAAGATAATGATGGCAACACTCCTCTTCATTTGCTTGCTGCCTCTCATCGGAGCCTTGTGCCTTCTCTAAGAAACCATCCCAGTGCAAAGAAGATGTCATTTAACAAAGAAAACCAGACACCGCTTGACGTGGCATTTTTGCGCACCGGGACAACAAATACGGTAAGCACCAGGTTGTACATATATTTGATAGAGGTAGAAGATAGCTACTGAACTTACATGCTCTTCCAATATTTATAAACTCAACTGGCTAGTAATGAAAACAGGTTAATTATCGGAATTTCAAGCAGAGGCTCGGCAATGGTCGATTTGGACGACGTGACTTCGAGATAAAATATACGAACATGCAGAAGCAACAGAGGGAGAACAGATATAATGATGAAAACTTGAAAGACAGATTGCAAGACCTTATGAATGCAACTAAAGTAGGTCTAGTAATGGCCACACTGCTAGTGACGGTCACCTTCGCAGCAGGCTTTACATTGCCAGGAGGCTTTGACAGTGATCCTGGCCCTAATAAAGGGATGGCAATTCTGACAAAGAAAAGAGAGTTCCGTGAATTTATTGTTTCAGATGCCATCGCCTTCGCATGCTCGGCTGGCGCTATATATTGCTACTTCTTCATCTCAGCATTTGCATCAACAAGGGAATTAAAATATCTCCTTCGGCTTAATGCGATCGCAAGTATATTGCAGTCAGTGGCCATACCAGCAGTTGTATATGCATTTGTAACTGGCATGCACTCTACTTTAGCACATTCACATGGTCTCGCCGTTACCGTCTACGCCATTGGTTGCATATTTTCTCTCTTGGCTAATACTCTTTGGATTTGTCTCATAGTTGAAAAGATAGGCAACAAAGAGTAGAGTGATAGACATGAATGCTACTTGTTTTACACTATCAATTTATATAATTTAAACTTGTGCCAAATTACTTGGCTGTTTAAATAATTATTGACTGCTTAGGGTGGTGCAGAATTAATACTTGGACGATAGTCCTGGTTGTGGATTGTTCTAATCTGCTCTTCCCAATTTTTATTCGGTTTGATCGTCTCTCATTATTTCTAATGAGCATTTATTGTTGGGAAAATAACACTCTATGTCAACCCGAAATGGCCCATTTTCTAATATTACCCGAAATGGTTATACATTATTATACACTATTAAACAAGGTTTATACGTTGTCTACGATGCGTGTATAATGTCGTATATCGTGTGTATAAAAAATTTTGCAAAAAAAAAAGTTGGCGGATGTAAATTTAAAATATAGCTACGTGGATGTAATATTTTATGCTGAATTTTATATCATTGAAATTATCCCTTTATGTTTTTATGTGAATTGAATTCACTATCTCTTAGTTGTTGAGTCTCTCTCCTCTATTCTAATTAAAAAGAAAAATAATAATCCATCCAAGGATGTGATCTACCAATCACTAGAGTTAGTGAAAATCATACGTGCGTTCACATCTGTCTAAGTTTGGGTAGCAAGAGTTGCCTTCAGTACATGTGAGCGTGAGAGGTGGTAGTATCAATTATAATCTATATATAATATAAAAGTGGAAAGAATGTAAACAATTGATGTGACCTCTCAGTAAACCTCCATTGCTATTTATCTTTTATATCCTTTTTTTTTTTTGTGGCATTTTTACCTTATTTTTTAAACTTAAAAATTTGCAGAAAATTAAAGAAATTAAAATTACTCTATCAATAAATCTATAATTATCCACATTCATTGCTCAATTAAAAGGAAAAGGCTTACTTCATCAAATGTAATGTCGTACCCACAATGTTATGCCATACCCACGTCCCTACTCCTATATTAAATCCCATTACTGTGTCAAATTTAACATCATATCCATAAATGGGTACATTAAAGTTTCAGTTTTTAACCTTTGGTTACCTATTTTTATAGACATTCTAAAGTTACAGACTCATAGCAAATATAAATGGCACCCACAAGTTCTCTTCAAACAAAATTTATCCACCATGGTCGAAATGGAGAAATATGGCATACATTCTCTTATTTATCTTGGGATCATTTTGTGACAATGAAATTTAGAAAGAGGCCATTTTGGAGGGATTTGTAAATAGAGAAGGCTTTGATATGGAATCCAATATTTTTTAGTGTCATTTCTTGAATTTATCAGTATCAGTAATAGAAAGACAATTGTAGCTTCTTTTAAATGTTTATTTTTGATTATTTTTGCAGCAATTGGAAGAAGTTAAATTAGCTGTGAAAGCCAATTTTTTGGGTTTTGTTGAATCAATCTGTGCAATGGTTAAGAAAGTAAGTATCTAATATTTTTTTTACGTTACCTCTTTCTTCTCCCCCGTAACCTCATCATTATTGCTATTTACTTTTTCTCCATAAATTCTTCAAGGTTAATTATTTCTTGTCCATAAATCCTTCAAGGTTAGTTATTCTTTGCCAATTCCAAAATCTAAAAAAAAAATACCCAAGAGGTAAAAACTCCTTGCTAGCCTTTTCTTTTAATTTGATTTATCTTTTATCGTGCAAAATGGTGCTGATAAAGTAATGCTTTGGGTTGCTTCATGCGTTATTGACAAATTTTTAAAATCTCTTTTCAATAATTTGTAGTGATTCAATTATCGGGCTTTGCTGATTTTCTGGTTGTTTCCATGACCGTGCATTTGTTTTGTGTCATTTGTAGGTAACGTGTCTATTTTTTTTTTTCAATCTATTTTTTATGTTGCAAACGGATGCAGATCGACTTTAAAAATCTCATTGAAAACGACAGATTGCTAGGATGAAAATTTTATTTGTGTATGCTCTCCATGGTAGATTTGAAGCAGAAGCAAATAATTGACTTTTATAGTTTGAGTTGAGTAATTCGATAATTCATGATTACATTTTTGTACAAACAAATAATTAATTACAAAGGCTTATTGTATCAACCAAAGCCTTTCAGAGGCATTGAGGGGAATAAGAAGATTTTTCTAAGATTCTAAATGTGATTGTTAGTCTAACCATTTCTTGGATGTGAGCAGCAATGGTGTTGTCACAAGAATGAGGATATGAGCACAGAGCGTAAATCAGTTGAAGTTACGATGGGTATTTGATCACCTTGCTGACTGGAAGAGAAAAACTTCTGAATTTTTTTAATTTGTATCAGGGAATTTGTTAAGGAATTGGTAGCAATTTTAATGTATTTAAGGAGTATCATGTATGTTTCTGTAAATCTTATTTTTGTTAAACTATTTTACGTAAAGGGCTATATATCATTTAGTTTTAATTTCATTTCTTTTTTATCTTTCATATTATAGATGTTTTCTTTTGTGTGGAATTAGTATATGAAATATGTATTATATTTTTTATTTTCAAAATTAAATTTTCTATGCATTTTAAATTGAAAATTTATCTCCTCTATCTTGATTAAATTTGCAAAGCAAAAGATCATTTCTTAAATTTATTGAATTTTTTATGACCGCGCAAAGCGCGGCCAAGTTTACTAGTAAACTAAATATGCTCAAGTTAGGCCGAACGCTACCGTTATTAAAAGAACATAATAATTTTAGTAACACTTGAAAGAATTTCATTTCTCCCTTCAGATTTGATTATGTAGGAGCTCTATAATTTGGATATCGAATCACAACACACCAAAAATTATTGTTGATATCAGAGGACTCCATTGAAGCAATAGGTATATAGATTTTTGCACCTATTTTTTGGCAAAAAAATGAAGAACTTTTCTAACTGAAGGATGAAGTTGAAAGATCAATATCGTCAGTTAATTGGATAAAAGAAATTGATCAGTTGCCTAAATTGCCTTTTATAATCTCAAATTGAACCAGGATATTAAAGTTTATATTTAAAGCACTCTTTTTGTAATACAAATGTATTGGAAAAGATTACAAGTTTCTTTAATGAAGATAAAAATGACTTTGAACAAGACTCAATCTTCTCTTTGAAGGTCAAATACTGTTTTTGGTGGAAAGTGCATAACATTTATCATGTTTCCTTAACAACTCAAGCAAGTAAGAATGGCGTAAGGATAAAACGTATATTCTTTTCCACTTCCACAATGAAAATAGGGAATTGAATTTTTCAACCAGAACTTCAAAACAAAAAACCTTTGATCCAAAAATTTAGTTACTGAACTTGTTCTCGAAGATGGAATCGCACTTGTTTATGGATTGAATGATATTCAAGTCACGGAAGTGGTTGAATTATCAACGGTGTGAAAGGAATGACCATAAATCTCAAGAATGTGAATAAAATGCTCCTCTACAGTTTGTGGTCCCATATTCTGAGTATGCCATGAGTGAATATTGCCGCGATAACGGAATGCACACATATCAGGTGGTAGCATATCTGCAAATATCATTATTATTACGCTGACCACCAGGTTATGAGGCATAACCTTTTTTTTTTCCTGGGAATGTTCTCTATTTACCTTCACACCTCTTAGAAAGTGGCTAAGCAACTAAACCAGAAAAGTGCATGTAGCTTGACCACCTTACTCTCCATTAAAACACAAGGTGGAGATGGATAGGCCTATATTTCTACCAATGTATCCCATTACTACGTAAATTCTTACAATGTTTTTATTCATTCATTGCATGTTAAGTTGTTTATCCTTTTCACCTTATGCCTTGTATTATGTAATCTTTTACCAGATTTTTTGTTTTGAAGAATCCGGGCAAATTAAATACATCCACGTCATCAGAAATTGGTACCTCCAGATAAATGAAAGATCCGTGCAACATAGTTGCCATACTCAGGGCTTCGGTCTAGTGGTGAGAGCAAACTTGTTATGCATGGGATAGGCGCAAGTACGGACAAAATCCTAACAGTTAAAGTGGAAAATGATAGAAGAGCGGGCCCATTATTCATCGAGTCTCAAACTGTGTGTCACTAGTCCTCGGGGATTTTGTGGTTATAAGAAAACATGATTGCCAGCCAAAAGACAGCAATTATATCTAGTAAAAGAATGTTGTATACCTATCTATGACACCATTATGCAGAAAGGCACTAAGAAAGTTCTACAGAGATATCACTTTCCTTCCAAGATACCCCACAAGACCTATGTATGTAAAAAGTAAAACAAAATTTGTGAGTCAAATTACTACAAACATCTATACAAAATTTGTGAGTCAAATTACTACAAACATCTATAACACAGCAAAAAGAAATTTGATTAGATTAAATGGAAGTTGACAGAAAAACAATTGAATTCAAGAAAAGTAATTGTGAACACTCAAATATGGAGTCTTTAAAATCACTTCAGAAACTAAATCAGTTGTCAGTTTTGCCCTTAACTTTCAAAGTTTCATATGCCAATCAGTGGAAATTTTTGACAGAATTTGCCCCACGCAATGTTCATGGCATAATCATCAAGTTAACATTTATACATACTTTTTTTTTCTTTTTCTCTGTTTCACTTTCTGTTTTAAGAAAACTTTTCATTAATAAACTCGAGGGATTAAACGTAGGTAGGTTATAGGTAACTTATTCTAGGTATTGGCATCTCGGGGACTTTCTCCGCCTCCTTTTATCGAAACTACTGGCGCACGGAAGGAGCTTCGACTAATCAAATGAGAATCAAGAAACAAAACTATGACCGTGATATCGTCATGAAAATGCTCTATCCTTTTCAGGTCCACGTATCTCATTTCTCTTTTCTTCGCTGCTTCCTGAAGGGCAGCTTTTATAAGTTTTCTAGCAATGCCCTGCACAAATTTGTAAATGTTAGCTTTGGCTCAAACCTTATAGTTGTGTTAAAAGATTCATTTAATACATACAAATAATGTATCAAGAACCCAGTAAGTAAAAATAATTGTGGTGCAAAACCCATAAACTATAAATCCCGGCTCCGCCTCTGAATTCGGTAAAATATCAATCGCTATTTCTTGAAGTAGATAGCCATGTAGAAAATAAAACTTACATGCACAACTGCATAATGGAATATGCAAAGAATCAACTAAATAGTGTTGATGTCTAGTGAACCACATTACGCAAGTACAAGCATACACGTGGGCACTGGATGCCCGTTGAATCAAGAACCACCAAAAAAAAAAAAAAAAAAAAAAAGGGGCTTTCCAAATACTGCAATAATTTAGACCTCAAAAATTTCTCTGTAGGAATTATTGTGATTAGATCCCAAAAGTTAACCATAACGGCGACAACCCCTACGTTTCAACATGAATGAAACAGTCCCATAATTTTCAACAATTACAAAAAAATGCCTCACTGCAAAGGTTACTTATGTTTAGAAAATATAGAGAACCTATAATACCTTTATTTTTATTTTTTTGCTTAATATTGGCATGAGATGAGTTTAAGTGGAGTAACATGGTTAGTGAGGATTCATATAGCGGACCCCAACTTGTTTGGGCTGAAGCGTATTTATTGTTGTTGATGTTTTAGATTAAAAGAAAGGGAGCAACTAGTGGCGGAGCCACACATAGAACCGAGGTTCGAACCCCCTCGGCGACATATTTTTTTTCTGAGTTAAAATTATTTTTTATGTATATATATAGTAGATGTTGAACCCTTAATTGCGTGTGTTTCTTTTTATATTTTGAGCATAAATGGCGGGTTAAAACTTTTGGGGCAACACGGACCGAGAGGATCAAGATGGAAAGGTTTTCCGAGTTTGCATTAATATTGGCAAAAGATAAAAAAATAGGGAGTAAATTTCATTAACGCAACAACTTAAGTTTCACTTGTACCCAGGGATGAAGTGACCTCCAGTAGTCAAACTATTTGTAACGACAGCGGACACCTTAAAATTATGACTATAATATGTATTATTTCTGATAAGTAAATCAAAATAGTAGATATTTAATCCTTAATCTCAAGGCCTCTTTGTAAGCATAGGCATTAATGTCAAATAATGCCTACCACCACTTCCTTTTCTCTTTCGGTAAAACCAAAAGCAAGAAAGTGATATCGCTTCCCTTTTCTCTCCTCCCCTTTCTTTTATTTGTGTAGTCTCTGTTTCTTTTTCCCTTTCTTACAATCTAAAACATATTTAAATGCCATCAATCTAAGGTTTAATCATGAAAGTGGCTTGTTAAACTTATTAACTTAGTTTTAATTTTATATATTTCTTGTTTTGTCGCACGTTTTAAAAATAAAATATAAACATAGGTAAATATCTCAAGCACACTAAAAAGCATATTCATTAAAGACATCCGCACTCCTTGCTGACAAACAGAGAACTTACAGATGATACAACACTGTGTTCTCCAAATTTCATGTATCAAATTACAAATAAAGGTTATGTTACTCATGAAATAGATATAGGTAAGCATATCTCTTAAGTCATATCTTTTTCTTCCTATTTTTATTTACTTTTCTCTATATATTTTTTAATTTGTCTTATTTTAAAAAATTTACCTTCATAATATATACACTTCTCTCCATAACTTCGACACTTAATATTGTCCATAAATCTTATTTCTTAAATCTCCATAATTTTATATTTAATGTTATTCTTTTCATGCATTTTATCTTCATAACCCCCAAATTTTAATATGTAAGTTATGATTGGTGTTCTTTCATTTATGCCTATATAAATAATTCAGAGAATTGAGTTTGTCTTTTAATTTTTGGACATGGATATTATATTTCATAATCCAGGATCAGAAGTTAAGAGAGACATATCAAGATGACACCTAAATTATGAGGGATGGTGATGTCAAGCTGTTTATGGAGCGGCAGCCAATGAAAAATTCGAAGTGGTCAAGGTGGAGAAAAAACGTAAAAGTAATTAATTCAATTTTTTATGGATGGAATGTTTCTTCCCCTTCGCTTTTAGGAGTGATATCCTCAAAACAAAATATTACATTATTTTCTATTTATTAAAATTCATTAGTGTTTGACATTAATGATTTCATTGAATTTGGATAGTTGGCTGGATTATACAATATCAGTTGATTATAATGTAGTATTACTCCTAAAAATTTATTTAGACCAAGGGCATTCATAATAAGGAATTAAGAATATCAATATGATGTAATACAGAATAAAAAATATGCTTAAAATCTAATACTACTCTATATTAAATTCGATAAGTTCCTCATGTTATTAATATTTGATAGAACTGACACTTCTAACACGACAAAGTAGATAAAAGAAAATCTAATTAAAAACCAAAAGTTAGAGGCGATATTTGAGATAGATGTAAGCGGGACGTCATACGTAATAACAAATGATAAAGCAGTGAAAAGTCAAAGTCAATTAACAACAATAACATGTGACAAGAAGTATAGAACAAAGAGAAAAAAAAAAGGAAATAGAGGAATTCACGAATTGACTAAATGTATTGATCAATGATTGTGGTTTAGTGGACTAAATGTATTGATCAATGATTGTACTCCATTCTTAATCAAAGTCTCGAGTTCGAACCCCTTTGGGTACGAAGTCACCATTGTTAGGGAGTGCTTCACCCCAGTGTGGAACTACCCGGCACGAATCTAGATTAGTCAGGCTCCAATGAGGATACCGAATACCGGATGGGAAACCAAAATTAGAAAAAAGAAAAAAAAAAAGAAGAAGACTAAATGTATTGAAAATCTTTTGGTATACTTGTTATATATCTCTTTTTTTTTTCTTTACAAAGAGGAAATGAAATAGAAATATTGAGTATAAGTTTAAGGGACAATTTTAGTATCAATTCGAAGCCCTTATAAATTGTTTGTTAATACAATTCTCTCACCGATCGTCAATGCATTTAAAAATATATAATTAAGAAGGGATAATTAATCAAATCTGTATCTTTCAAAGATATTAACTAATGAGAGATAATTGCAATGCGTTATTTGCACAGTGTTATCATATATCTATGAGCATAATATAAATAACAACGAAATATCCTTCGAGAACTTTACAAAACTACAAAAAGGTTGGCAATTCTTTATTTCATTTGAATTTACTTTTGTGTTTTATCTCTTCATGTGTTTTGCTTCCTTAATTTTTTTTTCTTCGCAAACATTATTATTTGTTATTTTTATTTTTAGAACTACAAAAGTTGTCTCTTCTATATTGGAAAAATTTATAAATAAAATAAGAAATCGCGCGAAGCGCGGATTAGTTACCTAGTGAATTAAGATGCTAATGGTATGTAAATAACTAAACTTTCTTTCCCATTGGACCCCGCGTGCGTAGAAGAGAGCATATTTTCCAAACTCAATTACGTGCTCCGCTATCTTATCTGCATTGTCCCTTGTTTCTTCATGGTTCTTTCGTTTACTTGACATTATTAGGAGACTTGGCTGTGTCCAAATTTTAAGACTCGAACGATGGAGAAATAAAGATTCCATTGACAAGGAAGATATATGGAAGAATTATCACCACTCCTTTTTTTTTTTTTTTTTGTAATTAATCTTCGTACATCTTGTTTGATTTATGATATTTGACTCGACGACTTTTCTTAGTCTACTAATTCTAACATTACTTGTTCATGCTTGAACGTTAAAATTTACAAAGACGGAGTTTCTTTTGTTCAAATGGTTTAGAGAATATAATGTTTGTAAGAAGCAAGCCAAACTTGGTAATCAAATTGCCCTTACTACAAGTTGTATATTTTGGAAGTTGTTACTACAAGTTAAATAAAATAAATTTTCAATTGTTAGTCACTACACTACTATTGTTATATACTCCCAATATGTTTCACTTTAAACTCCACTTCTTTATTTATACTTGTTCCAAAAGAATCTTAACAAGACACTTTTACAGCCAAGCAAATGCGACGATATATTTAACATTACAAGTTTAGAAAGTCCTATAGCCTCATAAATAGTATGACTTGTTTAAGATCATAAATTCTAGACATCTTCCACTTTTTAAAAAACTTATTGTCTTGTCAAACTATACACCGAGCAAACTAAAACAAAGGAAGTAATATATTGTTAGTCCATAAAATAAAACATTATACAATTTCTTCAGTCGAGTTTAATTTTTATTGATTGCTTACAAGTGTCTTAATCTAATTCGTTCCTCCTGTTTCATTACACAAAAATTCTCCATTCTAAGCAGCTACCCCCCGTTGTCTTATTAGCTGAATGAATTGTCCCTTTCTTCTTTCGTTTAGTTGACATGAGTAGGAGACTTGTTGAGTCAAGATATCTACTACACTAATACATTTTTTTTTTTTTTTTTGCCCCGCATATTCCATTTTTTATCCAGTAATAAATCAAATATCTACTAATAAAAATATATGCACTAAATAATCTTTTAACCTTAGTTTTATAATCTAGAAATTATAGTTCAAGTATAATTTGTACTCAAACCAAAGACACTTAAACGTATGTTCACACTGGTCCTTTGCACTGCCAAGAGAGCATTTTTCTTTATTATACTCTGTCCGCAAATTTGCCAATAGAAAAGTACTACGCATCTTCCATGATCTTTCTTGACAGTAAGCAAGAATGTAAACCCTTTTGTCCAAATTTTAAGACTGCAACGATCGATAAGAAAAAATAATTCCAGATAAAATGTGAGATAATTAATTTCACGTTTAATTGAAATTTTAATTCCAATGTAAGCAATCGCGAGATATTTATACCTCAATTATAGTAGTGTTATTTTTGTACCACACTTCGTACAGTCGTTTGATTACAAGGATATACAGGAGATAAATAATCTTTAGTTACAAGGATAAGAGATAACGAATAATAATATTGGGATAAAATTGAGATTATTTAATCCTGCATTTAATAAGATTACTTTTGATTCTTGTATAAGTAATTCCGAGATTGTTTATACCATAATCATGGATCCGTGGTATTAATTTCATATCACACTCTATGTGGGATAATATCTCAGATTAATAATCATGGTATAAAATTACAAAATGGCGCCTTTTCCTTTCTTAATTATTTTGCAAGTTGAATATTACAGAACTAAGAGCTACGAGAAAGATATTAAAAAGATACGGAATCTATATTTCCTTGTATTTTACATTTTTTAATTGTTACAAATTTTTAATTACATGGTAATATAATTTGTATAACACAACGTCTTCTTTCCTGGAAAGTTTCCTGCCTTGGTTGCATTAAATGATGTTCACCCTGGTCTTTTACACTGCCAATCGGATCCGTAATTATTTTAGAACGTTTGATTGAGATTTCGATTTCAGTGTAAGTAATCCCGGGATATATATACCAGAATTGCGGTAGTAAGTATTACTTTTATACTACACTCAAAGTGAGAACAATCCTAGGATTACTAATTCTGGAATAGAACAATTAAAATGACATATTTACTCTACTCCAAAGCTCTTTTAAGAAAATCATGGTTAAGTTGAAATAAATGTTTATTCAATTTTATTTAGGCATAAAATGTAAACATGTCACGACTCTTCAGGGTCGAGTTTAATGTTAACTTACCGAGCACCTCTTATCATGCTTCTCATAGTTATAACTAGATGGGCCACGAAAGTTAACTCTTGAATGTTATAATACATGAGTCTACACAAGTTAAATGCACATCTATATGATCATCATCAACTATGCATGCTACCCCTAAAATGATATACAAAAATATGAGCTGAACATGACTACATACATCTTCGAGCCTCTACATAGTTAAAGACGGAACGAGGACCCCACCGTGGCCAAATAGGTAGAATAATACCATAGGCTTGAGTCAAGATATCTACTACACTAATACATTTTTTTTTTTTTTTTAGTATGAGCTCGCATATTACACATTTTATGGATGAAGATTATGTTATCCATAAGAACATATATATATGATAATAAATCGGTTAATATATGCACTAAATAATCCCTCGAAACCATGAGTTAAACATGTCGAAATTATATAAAGGACGTATAATATATGGGTATTACAAACCAAAAGACCCTTAACCAAAAATGAGTGTAAAAGCAAAAGGACGATTTAAGAAAACGTTTTCGGGTGATCGACCAATCCAAATCGGTATGATGAGTTTGGAATTTTGGAAAACTCCTTAATGTTGTAGATAATTGAAATATATTTCCAACCATAGGTCGTGGGTTACATCTTCCATAAGGAGATATGGATGTTTTAAGGCGAGAATGTTAAAAACCCGAGCCCAAGGGGTCGTGCCCATTACACACCTTTTTAAGTATCGATAATTTTCAAAAAACACCCAGAAAATTCTGAGAAAAAGAGAGAGAGCCTAGAGAGAAAAACCAATTTTGACCAAAATAATTGAAATTTTAATTCGTACATCGTTGCCTTCAAGCAAAAATCAACCAAGAAGAAGATACGTGGTGGCTGCACTCAATTATAAGATAAGTGTTATTTTCATTGTTAACAAGTTTATTCGAGTTTTAGCGGATTAGAACGGAGGGAATAGTGTGATAAATAATTTGTTGGTGTTGTTACATGAATTTAGGCTTGAAGAGAAATTTGGATAAAATATATGTATTTATTTTGTAGGATATTGAAGATGTTGTTATCGATTTGTTGGTATTAATTTCGGCTTACACGGAAATAAAGTTATTAATTAGTCGTATCGCTTTTGGTTGGTTGAGAAAATGGGAAAAACGAGTGGGCTGTTTATGGCATATGTTGGTTGGTAATAATGTTATTACTATTGGTATTGTTGTTGATGTTGTTGGTTATTGAATTGGAATTAAATATAAAAATGGCGCCTTTTCCTTTCTTAATTTATTTGAAGGACTAAGACAAGCGTGAATAATGACTAGAACCTCTTAAATGTAGACTTGCTAGCTTGAGAAAGATAGCTAAAAATAACGGATGTAAAGTTTATCCTTTCCTTGTATTTTGTCATGTCTTAGATGTAAGTTACAAATGATATGATAATTACTCCATGGTAATATAATTTGTATAACATTCATTCACTTCTTCTTTCCATTCCTAATATAGTTTCTGCCTTGTGTCTTTTGTATGATTGGATAATAGATGTTGCATAAAGAGTTTTGTTCTAAATGATTCTATGTTGAATAAATGTCCCTAACTTTCATAAATGGGCTCGTGTTTGACATGTATTTTATAACGTTTGATGCCGTAACTTTCATGGGCGGGCTCGGATTGGTTTGATACATGTCTACGATCCTAAGATTCTCTTTAACGCGGTCCTATGGCATTTAGGGATATATATACCAGATTTGTCTCTAGCTCCAAAGTCTTAAAAGATGGTTTATATGCATATGGTTTCTCAAATAAAAAAGGATTACTTTTTTCAAATCCCGAAGGACACGTATTCGTGCAAACTCCACATTGTTCACCGACCCTCGCTGTGTTATATGTATATGTATATAATGATATGATGATAAATGTTTGATTCCATTTTAGAAACGAAACACGTCATGTACATGTATATTATGATGCACCAAGTCCCTCACAGAGGGCGGACACGTTATATATATATGTATCCTATGATTTTAACTTACCGAGCACCACGTTATACATGCATAAGACTACTTAATTATGTCATTAAGTCCCTTAACGATATGATGTTAACATGATTTATGTTTCAAAGGCAAGCCTTTAACTCTTTGTTAAAAATTTCGGTACGAACTGTTCTAATACTTATATATATATATATTATTGGCGAGCTCCATTCCTTGGGAGTGTTCTTGGGGTCGGAATCTATGATGGTATCTTGATTTATGCTAGAGACTTTGCGGGCGAGTCACGTATATAACGTGAAGCGGCTGCGAGATACACACAAACTCCGTATGATTACGATTTTACTTGAAGCGAGAAAAGCGAGAATCTATGCACTCGTTTCATGATTTAAAGTCCGGAAGATTAAGAGTATCACGGGAATCGGCACAAAAGTTCGCTTGGCCATGTAAGAGTCGGGTGCCCATCATGCCCTATCAAGTTGGGGTGTGACAAAGCGCTCCTGAGAAGTCGTTGATGAAGCACCTAAGGATCCAATCCGTCTCCCTACCTACCTGCGGCCATGAACGCAGCGTCCCGGCAAAAGGACGTCGATACGAATAATGTCACAGTATATAAGGCATGAATAACAACATAATAAAGATATGGAAAGTAACATGAGATAAGAGAGATAACACATCACCTCTTACATGTCATACAAGCAGTTTCTTTTAAAAAAAAAAATATTATATATATATATATATATATATATATATATATATTACACACCCTCGATCTATATATCATATCATCCCGCGTCGGGTTACATCATAATGCGCATGCGTGCACCGCAATAGCACGGATGCGTGATACATATATACACATATATATATATATACACACATATATATATATACATATATATATATATATATATATATATATATATATATATATATATATATGTACACCTGGCGTGGTGTGAGAAAATGCATAGATACATACATATATATATATATATACACATAGATATACGTATACACACACACACACACACACACACACATATATATATATATATATATATATATATATAAAGCATGCATGAGAGCCCAAATGAAACGTTACTACTCTATCAGAGTGACGTTAGGTCGATAAACCTGCGATTTCTATTATGGAATCATCATCATCGCTATGTCTCACCTTGAAAGAACAATTATTATAAGATGAGACCAACAACAATGAATAAAATCAATAATCATGGAACAAGCTCAATAATATCACCAGAATGTCAAGAGCTACAAGCTTTGGTATGTTTAGAAATGGAATCATTATCATTATCATCATTGTCATAGGGAACTTTTATCAACAATACCATAGGAACCTTGAGAATTATGAGTTTCTAGCAATTTTAGGAAATAGGACATTATAGATATCATGTATGGGTTCATAATAAGGGAATCATGCCTTTAGAATGAAAGGGTTAGCCTTAACATACCTCGTCATCTCCTTAACTGCTCAACGCCTATCTTCCCGAGCTCGTAAATCTACATTCAAGATGATTCGCACTCCGGGTAAGTCATTGAAATGCTTATGTGGTCAAACTAAATTAATAAATGAGCTAACGAAAATTGGGCAGCATTTCCCCTTATATCTTCTATTTCCTCCAACTCAAAAACAACTCTCAAAACCACAATAAAAACATCAACAATTCCATAATCAAAAGATTACATTCCAATTATACTCAATCCAATCCCAAACTTCTTTTCATAAACAATCCATAACAACAACTTCAATACAACCCCTTATACACTTGTATACCATACCTCTTCAAGATCATTATTACCCCTCATAACAAGATTATATTCATAACATGCTAACAATTATAGCTCAAGTTAATTTACAACTCAAATATCATCAATTCATAGTTGAACTTTTCCCCATAACTCTTTTCACTTTCTAAGACATGCTAAACCTTCAAATCAACTTAATATAAGAGATAAGATGAAGAACATACCTTGTATCTAAAGAATTTCAACTCACACAACTTGCTCCAAGACTTAATCCCCACAACTCCAAGTGAAAGCAAGAACATCCAACTTCCATAAGTTAACTTAATATTCAAGGTTGGTCTTTCTTGATTTTGATTTGTAGTATTTATGGATGTTAAGGGAAGCTTAGAGAGACATTAGGGATTTATTTTTTGGGTGAAAATGAGGCCCAAATGGTGGAAACCTCTATTTATAAGCTTAGGAAAAAAATTCCATCGACTTCAAATTTTTGGAAATTTCGGGCAAAGTACGGGTTATTGTTCATCCCGTACTTCAAAGTATGGGTTACTGTTCATCCCGTACTTGGAGGTAAAAATTTTCAAATTTCTGAAAATTTTAGGTAAGGTACGTTCAAAATGTACGGGACGTACATTTTTGTAAGGGCCGTACTTCTCAGAATTGCAATCTGTTAGTTGCATTGGAAAGAATACTCGCCGAACTTCAATTTACATAGGTTATGCATGGATTCCGTCCCACCAATAAATTGACTGAATATCATGATACATCTTTGTCGTTCCTAGATGAACAGAATAACGGGAACAGTGGGCTTCCCCCAAGATCTGGCGACGTAACCCTGCAATATGAGGAACACATAATCTGCCTCGATATCCAAGAACTCCATTTGTAGAGATATCAAATGGTGACTTTTTCTTATGAGGATATGTATCTCTATAATGAACTAACATGGAATCCTCATACTGGCGCTCTTTCACCTCAACTACTAAAGATGAGATAGCTGAATCCTGGATAGTGACTCCTGTATCGCCCGAGTCCAATAATCGAACTCCCAGGATAGCTAACTGATGAAGCTCCCGAGCTAACTTCCTTTTCTCTGGCTGAACATCATATAAACTACCCGTGTATTTTGCGGCCAAGAGCAGCAGCTACCATATTCGCCTTTCCAGGATGATATAAGATACTAACGTCATAATCTTTCAATAACTCCAAGCATCGCCTTTGCCACAAATTCAACTCCTTCTGCTTGAAAATATACTAGAGGATCTTATGGTCTGTATAAATATCAACATGAATGCCATACAAGTAATGTCTCCACATCTTCAGTTCATGAATTACCGCAGCCAACACTAGATCATGGGTTGGGTAGTCTTTCTCATATTTCCGCAACTGTCATGAAGCGTAAGCAATAACCTTTCCATGCTGTATCAACACACAATCTAGTCCAACGCCTGAGGCATCACAATAAATAGCATAGCCTTCCGATCCTTCTAGAAGTGTCAGAACAAGGGCCAAAGTAAATCTATTCTTCAGCTCCTGAAAATTGCGCTCGCAAGCATCCGTCCATTGAAATTTAGTTGACTTCTGAGTCAACTTCGTCAGTGGTGTAGAAATAGAAGAAAACCCTTCTACAAATCTTCTGTAATAACCTGCCAAACCTAGAAAACTATGAACTTAATAGGTATCGTAGGTCTCGGCCAAGTCTTCACAGCTTTAATCTTTTGGGTATCCGCCTGAATACCATCAACTGAAATAATGTGCCCCAGAAATGTCACAGAATTCAACCAGAACTCACATTTTGAGAACTTTGCATATAACTTCTGAGCCTAAAGAACTCTAAGGATAGCACGTAAATGGTTTGCATGCTCTGCCTCTGATCGTGAGTATACCAGAATATCATCGATAAACAAAATCACTAACAAATCTAGGAAAGGCCTGAATACACTGTTCATTAAGTCCATGAATATTGCCAGTGCATTAGTCAATCCGAACGACATTACCCGAAACTCGAAATGACCATATCTAGTTTTGAAGGCCGTCTTCGGAATGTCTTTCTCTCTGACTCTCACCTGGTTATACCCGAATCTTAAGTCTATATTTGAGAATCATTTGTCACCCCGTAACTGATCAAATAAATTATCAATTCTTGGAAGTGTTACACCCTATTTTAACCGGGGTCAAAATAGTTTACAACATCCGGGTAATTCCGGGGTTATTTAAAGTTAAGAGTCGCCACCTAATTATTTATGGTGAATTAGGGCACCTAAGGTAATTAAAGTTATTATCTAAAGTTGAGTTATGTTTAAAATCTGCGAAACCAAAAGATCTAGGTAAGGGTTCATCTAACCTAGAGGGAAGGTATTAGGCATCCTCTAAGTTCCATCAATAATGGTTAATCCGACCAGACTTATGATTAGTTAGGCTTAAGTGTAAATATAGTATTTTAAATACTTAAGAAAATATCTTGAAAGTATCGCTAAAGTTATAAATAGAAGTAGAATGTTGTTTAAAGTAAAACTTGTAGAAAATAGTGATTGCATAAAAAGAGTTTGATTATAAATAAAACAAAAGAAGCGGAGTGAGTAATGTTTATATGTATTCGGAATATGAATTACGCCAACTAGCAAATTAAACTGTATTTGTAAAGTTATTGTGAGTTAATGTTTTAACGAAGATATATTTCAAGTGTTTTAAGATAGTAAGAGAAAATCTTGATTCTTTTAGCTTAAAACATATATAAGTCATGCTAGTTTTAAAAAAAAAATCAATTGTTCTAGAAATAAAGATTATAAGCATTATAAATCATTTTGATGTAAAAAGAAAAAATAAAGCTTGTAGGGTTAATTGATGGTTCGACTACCCATTATTAAACTAAACCCTTTATGTCATCAAGGTCTACCTAAACTAACAAACAAACACTAAAATGTTAGTCATATAATACACATTAAATGCATACAAACATAAAAATAGCTAAGTGGATAAGTTGGGCTCAGCCCACTTTCTTGAATCGTTCATGGATCGGATCGACTTTCTTTTTTTTGCGACGGGCTCTGACTCGGGAAGAATTTCGTTGGGCTTTTAGCCCAACACCGAATGCGGGGGATGACGAGTCCTCTCGAACTCGTATACGATGTTCATGCACAAACGAAACAAAAGGATTAGTAGATGATCAGCAAATGAAGTTAAAACATATTAAATATAACCCAACCCAAATCAGTAATTTATGTATATACTGTGTATATTTAGATATGTTTCATGTATACACATTCATAAGGATGCATATGTCTAAAGTATATCTATCCTATGCACACATATACATAACAGGGCGTATTTGCTCACACAATAACATACAAGATTCGAACAAAAATGCATTTTTAACACCCAGTGTAGATATAATCCAGGCAAACATACTTGCAATTTTGAGCACATACAAGACCGAATGAAAACATGCTGTTGTTTGAGAACAAATGCAACACCTAAAATACCATAACTTTGAGCAAAGATAAGTAACAACAGATATGGCTTTTGTTAGAAGGATGACGAACTAGATGAAACCAAACCCATTAATTTGAGCAGGTTGAAGTTTACACGAAAAACGAACTAAACTCTAGCTACGGACTAAATTTAAACGAATGGAAAACGAGAAGAGGAAGGTGATTAAAATCTTTGGATGTATACAAAGTTTATTTAAGAAGAATGCATTGTCTCATGCTATTATGCTAAACATGGAATATTCATAGGGGAGAAAAAGAAGAAGGGACGGAAACAAGCAAGCATGGCAATTCAAACGTAACGAGAGATGACCAACTATCCCACAAAACATGCTTATAGAACCAATTTTCGGTATCATCGGACCACTTTTTAACGGATAGGACACACTTGCCTTTCCAGATAATATGCAACATGTCAAATGCTAAGGCGAGATTTGAGGGTCTTCAAACACATAATATGAGCATTTGGTATAGTCCACGAATGTATACGGACGACAAACAATCTTTCAAATTCTCTTAGCGAATGAACATGTAAGCCAAGTGATTCGGGTCTTGATAATTTAAGGAAAACGAGTCCCGCTTGCGTAAAATAGTTTCATACGGTGCATTTAAGGTAACATGCAAGGACTTTAAGAAGAAAGAAACATGTAGGCAGTACGGGTAATCAAAATAAAAAAAAGGAAGAACATCATATCTGAATTGAACACATTATACGAGCATGGTCTTGTGAATGGCCAAGTAAACTAGACTCAACTAGGGCTAAAACGGGACCGAACTGACTAATGACTTTAAGAGATACACCAAACTACCTTTTATTTACTTGAACGGAAGGGTAAAAAAATAACAAAGGAACATATTACGGTATTTGTCTATAATGCGAACAATTACAGTCCAGATTCAAATAAAACGACAAAGTAGAGATTAAAGAGAATGTTTTGAAAATATGCTCATTTATTCATTTGTAAATAGCAAAGTAAAGCATACTAATCAAGAGCATTCGATCACGTCTCGAATTTGCTTAAACATGATGAAGGCGAATTAAAATAGCTTATGGCTAAATGAGACAATGAAAACTACATCATATAAGCATTTAAGCACATACTAGTGACATATTGGACTAGGCAAAAGGATCAGCACTGGCTACATAGAACACACTACATGATGGTTAAATTATATCGAGTGTGTGAACATTCAATATACTCAGTGCACTACATACGGACGAACATGCTAATAAAACTTAAAATTAGCGGAACTTTATTAATGAACAGACATTCTAGTTAATCGCTAAGCCGGAAACTAAACCACATTAAAACATGAATATCATTCAAATGAGATAACGGATAACATCTTCAAACATATGATGTAATACTCAAACTAAACAGCTTATAAGCAAACAATGCTTAAACAAATTGATTTCTGAAAGACACGTAACGAGTTGACCAATTACTTAAACATATAGCAAATGACTAAACTAGAGGAATTAGACAAATGTCGTAGTACTTAACAACTTCCAGGGATTGATGTATATCGAATGTATACACCATTGTATATCCTGTGTATGTTTGACTTTAAACGATCTTGAGTCAAAATTCAACCTAAGCATCCAAATTACGAACATACGCCTTTGAATTCATTTAGCAATTAATATCCTATCCCAACGGCTCCCAAACATCAAACAAATAACATGGCGATAACGAAAAATATATAACTACAAAATATAGCAGAATAAGCTGAAAAGTTTAACCAAACAGAAACTAAAGACTATAAATAGTAAACGTAGCGAGGTTTACCTTTTTTGTGTGCAATGAACTGAGGCGTCGAGGTCTCGGACTTATACTCGAACTCGAACGAAACCGAACCCGATTAAAGTAATTAAAGTTTTAAAAGAAAAAAAAATTAAAGTAGAGTAATTGTTGATGATAGGGCAATCTTTTTGTGATTAAAACTTGTATTTTTGCGAGGGATTTTGTTCCGGATGCCTCAAACCTTGAAAGATCCTCCAACCTTCTAAAATATCCCCCCTTTAACGATTCAACTTCCGATCCATTTATAGGGTTTTGTTTGTATTAAAGTAAAGAGAGGAGCGTATGAGAGAGAGAGCGCGGGGGAACAGGGAGAAGGAGATGGAGGGGACAGAGGGACAAGTGGGAGAGAGCGTGGGAGAGAGAGAGATGAGAGAGAGAGAGAGAGATAGAGGGGCGGGGCGGGGCCGGTTCAGGGAAGAGAGAGAGGAGAGAGGAGAGAGGGGCGGGTGAGGGAAAAGAAAGAAAGAGAGGAGGGTTAGGGAAAAATAGGGGATTGGCTGGACCGGGTACAAATTAAATTGGGCTCAATTGGGATTTAATATGTGGAGTTGAGGAAATATGGATTGAAAATGTGGGTTAGGTATTAAAATGTGGGTTGTTTATTTGGGTAGGAAAATAATACATATTTGTATTTTGGGCCATTAATTTGGCTGAAAATTGTTGATCCTTCCTCCCCTTATTTAATTATTCTTGGGTTTCTAATTTAATAACTAGTACAATATATACTATGTGAAGACAATTAATAATTAATATGTAGAAAATAAGGATTTAACAAAGTGTTGTCTTGTAAACGATTCCAAACCCGAAAAAAATGAAACGATGACGAATATTTAAAAATTTGTGATAAAGTAATGCTCGTGATGTTGAAAATAAAAGTAACGATATTAATAGTAGTAGTAATAAAAATAGTGAAAAATAAAGTATTTAGCTCACAAAATTTTAGAAACCCGAGTAAATTAAATAAAGGAGGGACAAAATTGGGTGTCAACAGATGCCTCTTCGACCGGAGATGATGTAAGAATCTTCGGGTGAAGAAGTTGACTTAGTAGCCAATTTTGTTCCGACCAATCAAATATGAATTTGTAAGAAAGTACGGTTTAGGAGAATTGGTGGAAAATATTATGAGGACCGAAGGAATTATGGAAAATTATGGCCGAACCTCAGTTTCAAGTTGCCTACATATCTCGGGTTGCACGAGAATCAGGCCATGTGTAGTTCGAGAGTTTTTTGTGGATTTATAACTGTGCGGGGGTTGTAGACAGATGACAAGAATGTTCGAGAATGGAACATATGTTTATAGCCTCCTAATTAGAAATGTGGCGCGCAACACACCTTTAAGTAGGACTCTACTAGACACGATGTAAATTCTCCAAAAATGCCCCAGTGTTGAGTTATGGAAACGCTGGGGATGTAGAAGGAATGTAAGATTGTGAAAAGAGTTGATTGAAATAGAGTATTAGTAGGGAATATGAAAGAAAAATTGACCTACGTGGCACGTGTTTGTGGACGTAGGCGGAGTTGAGTTCGAGAGTAGATCCGTGACCTTTGCTTGTGAGTTTGATATTCCTCTTCAAATTTGCCCCGAGTTCCTTGCGTAAGATAAAGTTCCACGTTGTGCTATGTCTCGTAGGTTGTACTTTCTCAAAGACTGAAATTCATGTCAAAATTAGTAATAAAGTGGAAAGTATAAAATTATAAAGAGTGTAACATGATAGTAAATATGAGTGTGAGAATGAGGATGAAGCCGTGTGGCTTATAATGAGGCAAATGTGGCCAAATGTTGTCTCCGGTTGTCTTCGGGGACTTGAATGAATGCACGATGTTTATGCCGAATATCTCCATTGTATTTGAAGACTTTAATGATAATAAGTCTCTCCCGGACTCGATGATAAATGATATCTCGCGGGAATTTAAAGTAAAATTGTTAAAGTAGGTAAAGTGAATGGTAAAGTAAAGTAAAGTAAAGTACTCGATGAAAGTAAAAGTCTGCCGTTGTCTTGCTTGTAGCCAGTGATGTCTTGTCTTCGGAGCCTTGATGATAGTTCCCGTAAAATTCAAGGTAAAGTTGTTAAAGTTGGTAAAGTGAATGATAAAGTAGAGAGTAAAGTCATAGTGTAGCCGTCCGGCTTATACGCATGTGGAACGATGCCCCGTTGTCTTCGAGACTGATGATGATCCCCCGAGGTCTTCGGAGACTTAATGATGATCCCTCTAATGATGCCCCTGTCTTTGAGACTTAATGATGATCTCCTCTCCTATTGCAAAGTTCGGAGACTTAATGTTGGGGTCAAAGTAAATCGAGAGAGGTAAAGTGAATGATAAAGTAGGTTAAAGTTCAACGATGATAAGAATGTGAGACTTAATGAAACGATCCCTCCGGTTGTCTTCGCAGACTTAATTGTCGATTCCCCGCAAAGTTCGCAGTAAATGGTTAAAATGGTAAAGTGAATGATAAAGAGTAATTGATAAAATGTATGGAGAGGAAGTGATAATAGTAGCAGCCATGATGTCGATAGTATCGTGATAAGCCAAACTAGCGACACGTAATCCCGATTTAATTCATCTTCCATCTCGGTAACCTACAAAACAAAGATATAATTGTTAATAAAGTCATAAAGTTATTGTAATAAAGAATGAAAGAGAGATAAAGTTGGAAATAAAGCCGTTTGGCTTTTAAGGCGAGGCTTCTCGGCCATGATTGATGGACTTGACTCTGATCTCGCGATTTTAATTCCCGCACTCAAAGAAAAAATTCTTAGTTTGGGAGGGGAAGTTGATTCGTGTTGACTCGAAGCTTGACGTTGTTGGCACTCCATTCGTCTTGTTTGTTTGGATCTTGTGATCTCCGTTCAAGCCTCGGTGATGAACGATAGGCGTGAAACAATTGAAAGAAAGTATTTCATTTGAAAGGTAGGTATGTAAGTATATGTATAAGGAAACGTAACTATATGTATATAAGTTGTAAAATATATATATGCAAACGGATGTATATAAAGGAAAGATATATATGTAAATATATGTATATAAGTTGTAAAAATATTTCGCCAACTCGGATTGTGACACAATTGAAAAGTCATTTGTCTATACTATTTCCTGTCTGGTAGCCTTAATCTTGTCGATGTCTAACTCTGTTCTTGTCTAATCTTTCAAAATATGCCCCAGTTTGATTCAAAAAGGGTGTACTAAACCTATGTTGTGGTGTGACCGAACCTTATATAGGTTGCCTACGTATCCCGCCAAAGGAATCAGGTCAGAACGTAGTTCGTAAGACACGTGGAAATGGTTTGAAATTTTCTAATAAAGGGACCGAACCCGATGTGGATTGCCTACGTATCCCACCAAGGGAATCAGGTCGGCGTAGTTCTGTTGTATAAATGGCTAAAGGTTTGTTGGATTTTACCTAAATGTGACTGACTCGTCTATTGATAGTCTGCGAATCCCGCCGAGGGAATCGGGCCATGCGTAATTATTCTTAGGCAATAAGGATTTTTGGATCTTTTGTTGTAATGCAACCGAACCCCATGTGGCCGCCTACGTATCCCACCACGGGAATCGAAGTCGGGCGTAGTTCGTACGGTGTATTAAGGAAAGGTTGCAAACTAGGTTGTCTAACCTAATGTCGTATTTTGATTTCTTCTTGAATTGCTAGCTTTCGTGCTTATGTCATCACCTATTGGCTATTTGTATTTTTTCCAAATGGAATCTTGTCTTCTAATCTCTTTGTTATTCCCTCGAGGTGTACTTGGCTTCATTCGTTCGTTTTATGTCACAATCGTACAAATACTAACGTATTTGATAAATAAAGTAGAAAATAATAAATAGATAGTTAGAGAAAATCAGAAATGCATTCATAAGCTTCCAAAAGATGAAGCAAAGCAAACAAAAGTTTTGGGCATGATTCAAGCCCTAATTTGAAATTGTGCTATCACAAAAAGAGTTTACTACAGTCCGAACTACCGAGGCTCCCGCGAACCGGGAATGGAGTACAAGTCCAATTCTTCAGAGTTTCTCCTGATTCGGCACCCTAGATGGTTGGGTGTCTCGGTCGCGAGTAGTTGTAGTAGCAATCTTCGTTGGCGCTTGTTTTTGAATTGTTCGCGGGAGCCGCAAAAGTTGATGACATGATGGCTTCTTTCACATCTCCATTTTCTCCTGCGTAGATCATGTTCACATTGGCGTTTTAATGAGTAGTAGAGGGTCGTCGTCCACATTAGGCCGAGCCCTGCAAGTTGATCGCTCCTTCCTTGATCAAGGCTTCAATTTTGTTTTTGAGTCCATAGCAATCCTCGTAGTGCCCAAAGAACTCCGTAATGATATGCACAACGTTTGGAACCATCAAACCATTTTGGAATAGGATCGGGAATTCTCCTTCAATTGGTTGTACCACGCCCGTCGCTTTCGCCTTTTCGAACAATTGAGCCAAGGGTTCGACGAAGCGAGTGTAATTACGGTGTTTTTGGTGTCGTTGTTTGGACGGTTCTAGGTGTAGGTGGTGTGGTCGATTTTGGTAAGAACTTGAACAGATTGATATGGACGTGGGTTTTGATGTGCTCGGGGTTGGTAGTAATTTGTTTGGGTATTGTAGATAGGGTAAGGAGATAGTGGAGTTTGGTGTGTTCAACGTAATGGTAAGGGTAGAAAGGTGGTTGTGGATGGTTAAAGTATGTAGGAATGGCTTGGCTGGCTTATGTCCTCGGGTGTTCATGACCGCAGCGACATCTTCTTCTTCCTTTTAAGCCCGCCAATAGAACCGATTGAATGGCTTTGTTTGCGCTTGCAAAGCGGTAAGATCCTGAATTTTTCCAGATTTCATTCCTTCTTCCAAGGCTTCTCCCATTCTGACAACTTCTGTGAATTTTTGTCCCATCATACCTATCATTTTCTCATAAAATATGCCAGCCTGGCATTCAATGAAGGTAGCAGTCATTTCTCTCGTCATTCATCCGGGGTTGAACCACGGGCGCTTCGACCTCCAACGTAGTGCATACTCGCGGAATGACTCATTCGATTTCTTGGTTAATTTGGTCATATAGACTGGGTGTGATGTCGGTGTTGAAACCGAATCGGTCCATAAAGTTTGGGCATGTCACTCCAACCATGCCATTTACGAACGTCTTTGTGTATACCAATTAAGGGCCTCACCGTAAGCTCCCGATGAATAGTTTCATCCTTATGTTCTCGTGGTCGCAGTAAGCCATGAAGTGTGTATGATCGCCGCCTCCATCGAAAGTATCAAACTTCGGCGGTTTGTAACCCACGGTGTAGGTCAACATCAAAGTCGAACGCATAGATCCTCGTATTCGACACTCTTAGTTCCCCTAGCAACTTGAAGATTTCTCATTGCTTCTTTGAGATCGTGGATCTCTTTTAGCAACATATCGTCCGCCCTTGCTTTTTGCCTCTTTTTCCATTTCCTCGTATTGATCTACTTCGGGCTGGAACCTGACCGTTACTGGGTTGGTGTATGCTTGTGTTTCCGCTGCATATACCGGAGGAACATAGTGCGTGTTAGGAGTGGCAAAATGTGCCCTTTGTATGTGTTGGGTTGGATAAGTTTGGACAATAGTATCGGATGTAACGTAGCGGGGTGTTTGTAGGTAGTTGGTTTGGTGGGTTTAGAGGAGTAGTTGTAGGTGGTGGATTAATGTTGGTAGGTAAAGGAATATAAGGAGTGTGAACTAGTGATTGATTTGGTGGGTTGACGGGTGGTGGATTAGGAGTAGCATAAGTAGTGTAGGTGGGTGGTTGACTTTGTGGAGGAGTGTAGACGGGCAATGGATTTGCGAGGGTGCTTGGTAATGAGTTATCGTTGGTAGGTGCATTGTTTTGTGGAGGAAAATGTTCAGGAACTGGGGATTCGAGCGATGGTGCGTCATTTCTAGGTTCAGGGGATGGACTTTGGAGTGTGAGGATAAATTGGTCAAGTCCCTAACCCGACTTAGTTCTCCACGTAGATTCTCAATCTCTTGAGTCAAGCGGGCGATATGTTCATCATGTTGGATAGTAGTTCTGTGTTCGGAAGTCTCAGGAGAATCGTTAGAGATCACAATGTTTTCCAAACCAGTTGAAATAGGTGCGGCCGGATCGTACGTAATAATTTCATCTCCTTGAACGTTCCCAGCTACGTTGAGGTAATGAGGATGTCTTTGACCTTGTGAGGTGAGGATGGTCGGCCATCGAATATCAACACGAATCAACTCTCTTTTTGGGAATAAAAATAAGAAACATAAAGTGTAGATGATGTTAGTCTCACAAAGTCATGATCACGTAGAGTCAAGCAAGTCATGTAGCAAATAATTCATCAAACAAAGTCAAACAAGTTGTCGAACAAATGTAAACGATTATATCAAACAATAATAACGCGTCCTATTATGCATGTGACCTCTTTGTGCCGCAGGTAGGCCTAACGTTTGTTTGAAGGGTAAAGTGTGCCATAATATGTCATTCCATTGCTTTTGATTAATTAAACGAATTCTATTTCCCAAAATAAAGTACAAAATAATGTAATATCATCACATGAAATGAATACAACATAAAATGTTTCCTAATCTAAGTAAAGTAAATACAATTTCCTATGTCTAAGTGTGTGTACAGCTCCATTTTGTGATGTCCTTGGTCTTCGTCATTGTTGTACTCCAACGCAAATCCATACCTGTCATAGAAACGTTAGTCATTCCCTCCCTCTAAAGTTTAATTAGTTAAAGCAAATGGTCCATATTTAGGCACGGCTTATCCTTCAAACATGCACATAAAGTATGATTGGTGTCACTTGGGGTCGTGAACCCGCTTGGACGTTTGGGTAAAGTCGTCTAATGGGTTTAATACACCAAGGGTATTAAACCTCCTAGGTCATGAAATGTATGCCCCTAATAACGGTGTTGGTTTAGCTCTATCTTAGGGCCGACTAAGAGTTGGCTTCCTATGACACAAGGTTCCCCCAAGTGGACAACTTGGGAGTGGAAAGTCCGTGGCCGTCGACTGCACCGCCGATCGACTAAATCCACTAGATCAATCCAACTAAAGGGGTAATTTAGTAGTGCACGGGCGCGAACCGCGAAGCCGTTTTAAGTGTGTGAATTTGTGTGAATTTTCCGGGGAGTGGAGGAAATGATACGGAATGACAGCTTTATCAAAGCAAGAATATTTAAACAGTTTATATCAAACAAACGGTTATATCACGTAAAAATGTGTGAGAATAAAAATAAAACAAGCACACAAGCCTAATTAAAACTAAGTCCGTTATGGTTAGAACCTAAGTAATCCCCGGGAGTCGCCAAACGTTACACCCTATTTTAACCGGGTCAAAATAGTTTACAACATCCGGGTAATTCCTATTATTTAAAGTTAAGGAGTCGCCACCTAATTATTTATGGTGAATTAGGGCACCTAAAGTTTATTAAAGTATTATCTAAAGTTGATTTATGTTTAAAATCTACGAAACCAAAAGATTCTAGGTAAGGGTTCAATTAGTCTAAAGGGAAGGTATTAGGCACCCTTTAAGACCCATTAACAATGGTTAACCGACCGGACTTATAATTAATTAGGCTAAATGTAAATATAATATTTTAAATATTTAAGAGGATGTCTTGTAAGTGTCGCTAAAGTTTTAAAGAAAGTAGAATATAGTAAAACTTGTAAAAATAGTGATTGCATAAAAATATTTGATTATAAATAAAACAAAAGAAACGAGATGAGTAATGTTTATATGTATTCGGAAAAATGATGATTAACTAATTTAAAAGAAATTAAAATAAAGGTTTATAGAAAGTTATTAATCCGATTGTGTACGAATGTTTTTAACAAATATATATTTCAAGTGTTTTAAGATAGTAAAATGAAAAAGTTATCTTGATATTTGCTTTTAGCTTAAAACATAAGTCATGCTAAAATTTGTTTTTAAACTTCTAAATAGTAAGCATAAATTGATTCCTTAAAAAATAAATGATTATGAAAATCAATTATTCTAATAAATTTATGATGTACTATAAATAGAAAAATAGAAGCTTGTATGTTAATTGATGGAAATTAACTACCCATTACTAAACTAAACCCTTTAATGTCATCAAGGTTTATCTAAACTAACAAAAACAAAAGAAACAAGTCATAAAATGTTACATATAATAAATTAAATATAAAACATAAAAATAGCTAAGTGGATAAAAGTTGGGCTCGGCCCACTTTCTTGGGCCGCTGTTCGCTATGCGACTTTGTTGGGCTTTGACTGACGAGAGGAATTTCGTTGGGCTTTTGGCCCAACCGAATGCGGGGAAATGACGAGTCCTCGGACTCGTATGCGATGTTCATGCATAAAAAAAAAAGAAAGAAAAAGATTAGTATATAATCAATAAATAAGACTATATTAAAACATATCAAATGTAAACTTGGAACCCAAATCAATGATTAGTTTATGTATATATTGTGTATATTTAGATATATTAAATACGTGTATACACGTTCAGAAGGATGCATATCTAAAGTATATCTATCAATGCAACATATACATAACGGCGTATAAATGCTCACACAATAACATACAAGACGTCGAACAAAAATGCATTTTTAACACCCGGTCTAGATTCCAACATATTATGCATCAAAAGCACGACAATTGCCAAAATGAAATCATAATGTTAAAACAGAAAAATAACACCTTAAATATGTTCATAACTTTGAGCAAAGATAAGTAAAACACTTGGTTCATATTCTTTTGTTAGAAGGATGACGATACTAGATGAAACCAAACCCATTAATTTGAAAGAGGAAGTTTACACCAAAACTAAACTCATAATCAAACTAAATTTAAACAATGGAAAACGAAATTGCACAACAATGACAAAATCTAATGATACAAAGTTTATTTAAGAAGAATGCATTGTCCATATAATTTGCTTCTAAACATGGAAATTCCAATACATTGTAGAAAAAAAGAAGTGAAAGTAACACACAAGCACATTCAAACATGCGAAGATTTAAAACATGACAAATCATGAACTTATAGAACCAATTTTCAATAAACCAATTCTTTAACGGATCGACACACTTGGTTTCCTAGATAATATGCAACATGTCAAATGCTAAAAGGAATTCGGGGTCTTGAAACACATTATACTCAGCATTTGGTATAGTCCAATATGTAACCGAAAGGAACAATAATCAAATTCTCTTAAGACAAATGAACATGTAAGCCAAGTGATTCAACTCTTGATAATTTAAGGGAAAACGACCCTATATATCGTTATCAAAGGCATTTAAGGTAACATGCAAGGACTTTCGAAAAGAAACATTATGAACACATGATCAAATAAATTTTGAAAAGGAAAGAACATCATAACAAATCTAACTTACGATCATGGTCTTGAATGGCCAAGTTTAAATTCAACTCAAATAGTTTTAGGCTAAAATTACGAGACCGAGTAGAGATAATGACTATATGAGATACAAAACTACTTTTATAGGAACTTAAAAGGAAAATAAATTATAAGGAACATATAAACTATTTGTCTATAATGACGATACAACAAGATTCAAATAAAAAGACAAAGTAGAGATTAAAGAGAATGTTTTGAAAATATTCATTTATTCATTTGTAAATAGCAAAGTAAAGCATTCTAATCAAGAATTCGATCACATCTCGAAAAGACAAATTCAAACATGAAAGGCAAATTAACAAAATCTAAATGAGACAATGAAAACTACAATTTTTTATATAAACATTTAAGCACATACTAGTGACATATTGGACTAATGACAAAGAGATCAAGCATAGAACACACTACATGATGGTTAAATTATACGGCGAGAACATTCAATATACTCACAACATCTATTACTACGAAATATACCCTTCAACATGCTAATTTTATAAAACTTAAAATTAGGAGGGAACGACCAATTCAAGAACAAGTTTTGCAACGTTATTTATCGACAAATTTATCCCAAACTAAACATCACGTTACAAAAATAATATCAAGTCAAATGAGATAACGGATAACATAACTAATCAAACATATGATTAATCATATTAAAACTAAACAGTTCTAAATGCTTAATAATTGATTTTAAAAAAATAACAATTGACAAAACATATAGCAAATGACTAAACTACGAATTAGACAAACTAACCGCTAACTTAACAACTATACACGACATTGATGTATATCGAATGTATAACCGACATGTATATCCCATGTACTGTTTGACTTTCAACCAATCTTAATCGAGTTAAATTCAACCTAAGCATCCAAACTTACCGCATCAACCATCAACTTGAAAAAACTTAATATAATCCTAACGGTTAATCAAACAAATAACATGGCGATAAATCGTAAGACTGATCGAAACTACAAAAATTAGCGAAATAAGCCGAACATAAAAAACCAAACCAAGAAAAACTAAAGACTATAAAAAGTAAAGAGGATCGAGGTTTACCTTTTTGTGTGCAATGAAAGTTGAACGGAGGCGTCGAGGTCTTGGATTTATACTCGAACTCGAAGAAAATCCGAGCCCGATTAAAGTAATTAAAGTTTTAAAAAGAAAAAAAATGAAAATAGAGTAATTGTTCGTCGTTTGTTGGTGATTAAACTTGTATTTTTAGGAAATATCGTGGTTCCATGCCTCAAACCTTGAAAATCCTCCAACCTTCTAAGTTGAATCCCCCCATAAAACGATTCAACTTCCGATCCATTTATAGGGTTTTGTTTGTATTAAAGTAAAGAGAGGAGCGTATGAGAGAGAGGAGCGGCGTGGGGAACAAGGGGAAGTGGAGATGGCAGAGAACGTGGGGGACAGGGGAGAGTGGGAGAGAGCGTGAGAGAGAGAGATGAAGGAGAAAGGAGAGAGAAAGAAAGAGACGATGGAGAAGGGGTGAGAGAGAAGAGAGGAAAGAAAGAAAGAGAGAGTGAGGGATTAGGGAAAAATAAGGGATTGGGCCGGACCGGGTGAATTAGGAAATTTGATGTGGGCTCATTTAATATGTGGGTTGAAAATATGGATTGAAAATGTGGGTTGGGTAATAAAATGTGGTTGTTTATTTGGGTAGAAAAAATTGTATTTGATTTTGGGCCATTAATTTGGCTGAAAATTGTGAATCCTTCCTCCGCTATTTAATTATTCTTGGGCTTCTAATTTGATAAATAGTACAATATATGATATGTGAAGACAATTACAATTAATATGTAGAAAATAAGGATTTAGCAAAGTGTTGTCTTGTGATTAATTTGACGAGTCCGAACCCGAAAATGAAACGATGACAAACATTTAAAATATGTGATAAAGTAAAGCTCATAATGTTGAAAATAAAAGTAACGATATTAATAGTAGTAGTAATAACAATAGTGAAAAATAAAGTATTTAGCTCGTCAGTAAATTTAGAAACCCGAGTAAATTAAATAAAGGAGGGACAAAATTGGGTGTCAACAGGAAGTATATACTTATTCTTTATTGTCACCTTATTCATCTGTCTGTAATCAATACACATCCGTAAGGACCCATCTTTCTTTCTTACAAACAACATAGGTGCTCCTCACGGCGACAAACTAGGCCTAATAAAGCCTTTTTCAAGCAAATCCTTTACTTGTTCCTTGAACTCTCTTAATTCTGCAGATGCTATTCTATAAGAAGGAATGGATATTGGCTTGGTATCCCGTAACACATCAATGGCAAAATCAATCTCCCGTTCTGGCGGAAGGCCTGGAAGCTCGTCCGAGAATACATCCGAAAATTTATTAACTACTAGGACAGACTGAAGAGTTGACGACTTTGCTTCTGCATCATGAACCCGGACCAAATGATAAATACAACCTTTAGCAATCATCTTCCTTGCCTTGAGATAGGAAATAAACCTACCTCTCGGAGACGCTGTATTACCCTTCCACTCTAGAACTGGTTCGCCCGAAAGTTAGAAGCGAACCATTTTTGTTCTACAATCAACATTGGCATAACAAGAAGCCAACCAATCCATACCCATAATAACATCAAAGTCTACCATATTTAGCTCAATCAAATTAGCAATGGTATGATGATCACAAATTACAACCACACAATTTTTATATATTCGTCTAGTTATCACTGGGTCACCAACGGGTGTAGATACTTCGAAAGGTTTAATCGACTTTGGTTTCACCCCGAACTAACTGACAATATAAGGAGTAACAGATGACAATATAGAACCTGGATCAATTAATGCATAGACGTCGTGAGAGAATACTGATAATATACCTGTGACAATATCAGGGGAGGACTCAAGATCCTGTTGCCCAGCTAGTGCATAGATGAGGTTTTAAGGACCGGTTGAACTAGATGCTCCTCCTCTGCCTCTTCCACGGCCTGCTGGTGTCTATGAACTCTGCCCCAAAGGGCGTACGGATGATGAAGAACCAGCTGTTGATCCTGTAGGCCGGACCATACCTCTACAACCTTTCGATGGACAGTCACGCACCATATGGCATGGCTGACCATAGGCATAACAAACGTCTGAACCTAGGCGGCACTGTCCCGAATGTATCCTACCACACTAATTACATCATGGTACATGTGGCCTCATCTGGCCTGAATCGCCCCTATACTGAGCACCCGAGACTCTAGAACTCTGACCTGGTCCGGAATAAATAGGGCGATCAAATCTCTTGCTTGCAAATCTAAGAGGTGCACTAGCTGCTGAATGGCCTGAGTGTTTGGGATACCGCTGCTTCTGACCTCATTTAAATTCAATTATAGCACCTCAAGATCTGACCCTTTTACTATAACCCCTATCATAATCATCCTCACTCCTCCGCTGTTGCTGTCATTCTTCCAGATTATGGGCATGGGCTTGGATACGAGAAATATCCATACTCTCCTGAAGTGAGGCCGTCAAGCAATCATCAATCAAATGGGGTCCCAATCCATTCACAAACCGGTGAACTCTATCTCCCATATCAGCAACCATAGCTGGAGCATACCGAGCCAAGGAATTAAAACGAAGGCTATACTCCCGAACACTCATGTTTTCCTGTCTGAGGTTCAGGAACCTATCAGCTCTGGCCGGTCGAACCTCTGGCGACAAATAGTATCGGAGAAAAGCATCTACAAACTCCTGCCATACTGGTGGGGGTACATTTACCCCTCTAAAAGACACCTAGGTACTATACCAATGATCAGCTACATCTCGCAATCTATAAGAGACCAACTCTACCGACTCCATATCTGAAGCATGCATTACCCGCAATGTTCTCAACATCCCGTCTATGAAGTTCTGCAGGTCCTCGTCTGGTTTGGACCCAAAGAATTTTGGAGGGTCTAAACTAATGAAATAGCGAACTCGGGCACTAACAGCCCTATCACCATGACCCGCACCATTGTTATGTCCCGTCGGCCCGGGCACCGAGCGGCTACTAATCGAGTCAACAAAACTGGATTGCCGCATCTCGCAAGTCCCGATGCGGAGCAACAGGGAAAAAGTGGACCGGAAGTTGCAAATCGCAGGGGCCGAGGGACCGGAGCCCTCTCTCGCTTTTCTTCCCGCGGAGGAATAGAGGTAGTATGCGAGGGAGTGGCACTCTGAGCCTCGCTATGTCCTAACTCAGCCGGGGGTTCTCGGCTAGAACTTCTTCTAGCTCATAAAGAGTTCAGAAGAAGGTCTCCTCTCTCGCTGTCGTCGTCGTTCAGCTCGGATTCGGTCAAATGATTTGATTGATAATATTTTTAGACCAAATACGTTTATTAATTTTTAATTATTTAATCATTAATAAAGTTTCCAAATCTGACCATTTTTCCTTTTTAATTCTTGCGGAATTTATTTAAACATTTAATTTTCGCGTAATTAATTGATCTTCCATTTCTGAAAGGTTGCAACTTTTCACTAAACCTGATCAATGGCTATATAAGAGAATGACATTGTTCCTCGATTTTTCCTTACAAAAATTTTGATCTTCTCTTCTTTTCTTGCACTAAAATTCTCAATTGTTTAAGATGTTCTTGTCGAGTGAGTTCGCCGTCATCAAAGTTTGCAGTACCGCTACAACGGTGAGTAAATCATTCTATCCTGGTAGGATATATTCCATAACCTCGAGTACATTGAGGGGAATAATTTCCTTAAGAACACACTTGCATTCGATGGGCTCGATTTAATTTCTTATATATTTTAAGATACTATTCTTCTAAATTCCAGAATCTGCTTTGTTTAGTTTTCAATTTCTAGTTTAAGTATTTTTCAAATACCGGTTGTTAACAAAAATACCCAATCATAAGAACTTAGTCAGCATGAAATATTACTGCATTCGCCATTTATATATAAGTTTTGTAGTTAATTAGAGAACTTCTAATTCAAAATTATTATGAATTCTTGACTGTTGTATAGCAGTAATTAGTATTATCTTAGTAATTATTTTCATGTATTAGAATAAGGCACCTTACTTTAAAGACTAGGTCCATATATATATATATATATATATTTATTTTCGCTTAACGGTTATCGGCTTGAAGGTTATAGGTTAGTCCGCTAGCCAACCTATAAGATATCGGTTGGTTCGGTACCGGCATTAGCAATTAGGGATTTATCGGGCGGTGTATTTAAATCAAGAGAAAACCCAATGATAAAATCACAATTCAAGGAAATTACTCCCGTTTTAAAGTGACTCAAAATGTAATATTTTTTACCTTATAGGTTATAAAGAAGATATTTTCTTTTATCTCCAAAAAAAAGGGATAGGAATATAACCAAGAAGATTGAAATGTTGGATTCAATATTAGTAAAAATAGCGTAGCAAGTAACAACAGTTTTCCAAGAAAATTAGCAAACTACAAGATAGGCAAACAAGTATATATTTGTAGTGGAATGAACTATTTGATAGAAAACAGCCATGGTTTCACAATTAACTTTCTAGAGATACATATTTTAGGTTGAGGCTTTAGCTTTAGGTTTACAAATTACAATCACAATACATATTTTATTTGTTAGGGCTTCTATGACAAATTTTGGACTATTGTGGACCCCCTTAACTTTTTACGCATTCGATAAGAAAATTGAGTAATCCGCCCCCGCACCGATAAGCCGGATAACTATAAAATTTCTCTCCTTCTCAATTGATCCGATAACGCAATACCATTAAGCCAATAAGCCAATTTCTGCGGTTGGGTTATCGATAGCGGTTCGGTTTTAGGTGACTACTTTAAAGACTGAAATCCTTATATAAGTTGTTTTGCTAATCTACAACATGAAGGTTATAGGTTATTTAAACAAATTTTCCCCCACTTTTGAGTTCACTTAAATACCCTTACAATTTTCTACCATATATTAAACTTAGGACTTTATCGTCATTTCATCACAAAACCTTGGATATTAAGAGCATTTGGATTGGTTTATAAGTTGGCTTATAAGGCACATTTCCTTCTCTTTTTCTTTTGGTTTACGTGTTTTTCAAATGCCTATTGGAAAGTCATTTTGTGCTTAAAATAAGCTCAAAAAAAAATAATTGGACCCATTTAACTTAGTTGTTCTAACTAGTATCTTATTTGTTAAGCTTATAAGCCATATAAAAAAAAGTTGGACTACCCCAATTATTTTTCGACTTATAATTTTGGACTTAAACTTTAAGCTATAAGCCAATCCAAACGGGCTCTAATTTACCTCTTCCTTCTTAAAACTCCAGCCATTGAATCTGGTGGGAAAAGACCCATCACAGGCAGCCATGGTTTTTCTCTATGATCTGAAGGTTTGCTTAATAAGAATTTAATCATTGTTTTTCTCATTACACCCTTTTTATTTTTTTTATTTTTTTGCCCTCTTCTCCGATTCCTCTCAATTTCACTATCCCGCCAAACCTTCTCGTCAATCTCTTTCGAAACTTTCATCCTGCGAAACCCCCCCCCCCCCCCCCCCCCCCCTTTTCTTCCCTCCTCTTTTCCTCTGCCATTTTTTTTTCCTTCTCTTTTTCTTTTGGGTATAGTTTTATCTTTAGATCTGTAGTGCTAGAATGATTTGTGTTGTTGCTATTTTCAGAGTTGATTAAAAACGTTAGGATCGCTACTGCTTAAATTATCACGAGACACTCGGGGGGGGGGGTTTCGGAAAGAGATAAATTGGGTTTTCTGATGAAATGACGAAAAAGTCCTTAATTTTAATGCTATAATAGAAAATAACAAGGGTATTTAAGTGAACTAAAAAATGGGTAGGATGCTAGCTTACAACTTTCATGTTGTAGGTTAGCAAAACCCTATATATATATATATATATATATATGAATTAGAGAACATCTAATTCAAAATTATTATGAATTCTTGACTGTTGTACAGGAGTAATTAGTATTATCTCAGTAATTATTTTCATGTATTAGAGTAAGGCACCTTACTTTAAAACCTAGGTCCTTGGTTACTTTAGAAGTTACGTGTTTAAATGCAGACTTGAGATGCTCGCTACCATTAGCTTCTTTCACCCCACCAACCCCCACCCCATCCAAAACAAAAGAAAATGCAGCCTGGTGTGTAAAGCATCGCATGTTAGCAAGGTCTGAAGTAGGACAGTATCCCATGGGGTGTGATGTAGTGCAGCCTACCCTAATGCAAGCATTAGTGGCTATTTTGACGGCTCGAACGGGTGACCTATATTATGCTGGCCTACCACGTGGAATATTATGGAAAAGCTGAGCCTGATACTTTTCTAAACAAAGACTAAGCAAAGACTTCACCAAGCTCATGAGTCTAATTGCTTTCCTATATAATGTTACTTCAATCCAACGAAAGCAAAGACCTCACAACATCATATAATTATATTGGAAGAGTTTGGAAATCAAAAGGGATGGATTCAACATTGTACAATGCTGCGGTGAAAGGCAATACCAGCGATGGTGAGTTTTTACTTGCTGAATATCTGAAAAGGGATGAAGAAATTGGGTACCAAGTCACTCCAAAGGGCAACACTGTCCTCCACGTCGCATCCTTTTATGGCCACTCCCATTTCGTGGGAGAAGTCCTTGAGATTACTCCGGCATTGTTATGCTATAAGAACAAGAAAAATGAAACTGCACTTCACTTAGCAGCAGCTATTAAAGGGCACAAACGCGTGGTGAGGGTGCTACTTCACGCAGCTGGAGAGGAGAATAAAGAGACACTCATGAGGATGACAGATGACAATGGAGATACAGCCCTGCACAAGGCCGCGAGGAGTGGAAATTTTGGCGCTGTCAAGGTGTTGGTCAAAGAAGATTCTGAATTATTTAATTTTCAATTTCCAGCAAACAATGCTGAGGAGACACCACTATATCTGGCGGCGGAGTCTGATTTTGCTGACTGTGCGTCGCAAATCTTGAAATCCTCCATCAGACCAACATATGGTGGTCCATGTGGTCGAACCGCTTTGCATGCTGCAACAATCCAAAGAAACAGGAGTAAGTATTTTGGTTTTTAATTTGAGTTCAAGTTATGTGTGCAAGTGTATAGATTCTTTACACAATCAGATTTAGTTGACTTACGAGAATCATATCTAGCCTGATAAGGTAATCAGAAAAATAGAGTAATAACTTGAGTCTGGCAGTGTATATAGCTTGAATCCTTTTAAGTTATATACACTTAGAAAAATTCTTACACTTGTGAATTAACTTGTTATGTTAGTTAACAATTTATTCAAGGTTACCAATCAATGCTTACTCCTTCTGTCCCAATTTATATGACATACTTTTTTTTTGTCAGTTTAAAAAAGAATGAAACGTTTCCTTATTTGGCAACAATTTAACTTTAAACTTTACCTTTTACGTTTAACTAGATAATTTATAAACACTCAAATATCTTTAGCTTGTTTTAGACCATAAGATTAAAAAATCTTCCTTATTTCTTAAACTCCGTGCCCAGTCAAACCACATCACATAAAAGAGGATGGAGGGAGTATCATATATAATTGAGTTTAATTTATATAAACCGATAGTGTTTAAAAAAAAAAAATCACTATCAGATCATCTTTACTTGTCGTAGCAGGTAACTTGTCTTATTTTCATGACTACGATTTCCTACATTTTATAGAGGGTTACCTGTATATACCTTTTGAGTGATGGTAGAGGCTCAACCAACAAAAGTTGTGTGAGGCTCCACCCTTTGCTTGACAAGTGGAATTCTAGGTCCCACTAGTACTTTTGCTTACCCACCTCTCTCTCTCTCTCTCTCTCTTTTATTCTTTCCAATTATCTTTTTGCTCTCTCACCTCTCTCTTTTTCATAGAATATAACGCTTTTTCTCTCTCTCTCGCTCTTAGAAAAATACTAATTAATGTAAAATATTTAGTTTCTGTTTTTTCTCACCAAAGTATGGAACTTTTGACTTCACATTAGCACAACTGTTATTAGAATTCTAAATATGCAAAATGTAAATTAAAATGCATACGATATACTATACATGTGTTTAAGTTAATTGAGACAATAAAACGTTGAAAGACGATATTTAGCTTCACTCAGATTTATAAAATATATTTATAAATCACATTTCTAAAATAAAAAAAAGGCGTCTGGAGAACTTAGCTCCCATATGAAAAATATAATTTATTAAAAGCAATTATTGAATAATTTATGTAGTTAACAAAGTGATTATTCCAAAATAATGTAATAAATGGTCAATCAATATTTCAGAAATGCATTAACTATTCCTTATATGTTGTATGCCATTTACAAAATTCACACAATTATGTATTGATAATTGGTCAATTGTCGTACATTTTAGTAGTCAAGAGAAATCAAAAAGATCTATTTCTATCTTTATCCATTTTTTTTGCTGATTTATGTTGGTTTATTCTTAGCATTAAAATAATGTAATACCTCCGATTCAAAATAAATGTCCACTTAGCCTTTTTCACACCCCTTAAGAAAATATTAATTTCTAGAAAAAAATAGGTATTTTGACTAAACTACCCTTTATTAATAAGACTCTTACCTATTTATGGCCTTGATTAAATAGGGGCAAAACTGAAAAAATAAAGTTAATTCTTTCTTGATTATGTAAGTAAACTTTTATTTTGAACCAAAATAAAAAGGTTAAGTGAACACTTATTTTGAAGCGGAGGATACTCTGACATAAAGACTTTTAGTATTTTATTGATTTTTGTTGGTGCTTTACAAAGTGATTTTTAGATATACGATTTATAAATTGCATTTTAGAAATGCAATTAATAAATATGATTTAAGTTAACGTCATACACGTATACGTTTTGCATATTCTTAAAAACTTTCAAAAAAAAAAAAATCTTCCTTTTTTTTTCTGTAGGAGCGAGTGAGAAATGGAAGACAAAATAACAATTAATTTACTATTGAAAATTAAATATTTGTTGGCTGAACTATGAATTCTATGGCTTAATTTAGAAGAGAAAATTATAAAACTAAAAAATTTTCCCTGGTACTTTTTCCTCTTGCTAAGTTGTGTGGGTATAGTGGGCAAAATGATAGAGTGAATGATCAGAATAAAAGAGAGAGAGAGAAAGGCGTGGGTAAGCAAACGTACTGGTGGGACCTAGAGTTCCACTTGTCAAACAAAGAGTGGAGCCTCACACAACTTTTGTTGGTTGAGCCTCTACCATCATAAAATTTTTGGCGGCGGGATATGTTGTCTATATTACACCAATGCCGGATGCTTCGTGCACGGGGCTGGGCTGCCTTTTAAAAAATATATATGTTTGACACATCCAGGTTGCACGAGATTACTATGGAAATGGAATCAAGCATTATGCGAGGAAAAAGACAAATGGGGCTGAATTCTGCACTATGCTGTCAAACAAGGATTGAGAAAAGTAGTTTCTGAAATGCTGGGGTGGAACAAATCCTTAGCCTACCTTCCAGCAGGCAGTGAAAATGACTGGACGACCACAATTCACATTGCAGCCAGTGAAGGTTATGTAAACGTGATAAAGGAGCTATTAAATCACTGTCCAGATTGCTGGGAATTGCTTAACAGCAATGGCCAAAATGCTCTTCATGTTGCCATATCGAACAAAAAAAGAAGAGTAATCAGATTCTTTTGGTATTCTAAAGAGTTTCATAACCTTATTGGCGAGGCGGATAATGATGGCAACACTCCTCTCCATTTGCTCGCTGCCTTTGATAGGTTACATGTGCCCCTAAAATTAAGTGGATATCCCTGTGGAAAGAAGATGTTATTTAACAAAAAAACCAGACTCCACTTGACATAGCAGTGTCTGGCACAGAGACAACACGAATGGTACGTACTTGTTACTTATAGCCAGGGCCAAGCTTCCAAAATCTGTTTATTCTGAAATGTGAATCTTCAAATTTATTGAATACTCTTATTATCTAAAGTATCAGACGTATTGGATAGAAGTAGAGGATATATAGCTACTGAAATTACATGTTCTTCCAATATAGGAGAAACTGTCATTCCAGAGAAGGCTTCGCCAGTTTCGACGGGGACGACGCGACTTCGAGATAAAACGGAAGAACATGCACGAGCCGGAGGATGAAATGGATTCAGGGGGCACAAATACACAACAGAGGGAGAACAAAGCTAAGAGAGATAAAATAGGCAAATTGAAAGATATTATGACGGCAACTCAAATACATCTAGTAGTGGCCACTCTACTAGTTACAGTCACCTTTGCAGCTGCTTTGACATTGCCGGGAGGTTTTGAGAGCGATCCTGATAGCCATAATAAAGGGATGGCAATGCTAATAAGGAAAACAGTGTTCCGTGCATTTGTTGTTTCGAATGCCATTGCCTTTACATGCTCCTCTAGTGCTGTATTCAGCTACTTCTTCATTGCAGTAAATGCAGCATCTACAAAGAAGTTAAAAACTATACGTCGGCTTTTGCGGCGGCGAGTTGGTTTCAGGTTGTCGCGATGTCAGCCGTTGTAATTGCCTTTGTAAGTGGTACATATGCTACTTTAGCAGATTCAGTTGGTCTCGCCCTTACTGCATGTTTCATCGGTTGCTCTATCCTTGTCTACCGTTATCTGTATTTCTGCTACTCGTTATTTAAATTTAAACATATAATAAGAGTGAGCCTATTCAGACGATTAAGGGCATTCTTGTACTAAGGGCATTCTTGTAAATACTTCTATATTTAATAGGCAATGGTAATTTAATTCTCATTTGGTGACACCCTCTTCCACGATCTTCTGCGCTCCAACTCTAAATATTGAGACCCACTGCTTCTTCATTTCTTAATGTTCCTGCCACTTCTTTCACTTCCATTTTCACTTATTATGATCCTTATATCTTCTCTGCAAAATTGTTGGACTCTTTTCGCTACAAATTGGTCGCGCTTGTGGATTACACCTAGGTAAACTCATTCCTCCATCACTCTGTTCTGTTTAATTTTTTTCTATGTTGTCTGGATGCAAGTGATAATGAATGGTTTGTTTGATGGGTCACTATGGTATCTATTCCTCCATAGTGATAAATCTGATACGAAATTGGTCTAGGCCGCTGCTGAGCTTCATTTGAATATCTTTTTGTCCTTTTTTTTTTGTGGGGGCGGGGGCGGGGGGGTGGGGTGGGGGTTGACATTTCTTTCAAATTTGTAATTTTGTTTGGTATTTGGTTGTTATATATATTGCACGACTGACTTTTAATACTTTTGGTTGTTGACATTACTGATATTTTGTTCTCTATCTTTCTTTTTAACAGTCTTTTCCGATTTTATTTATAAAATCTTTTGTTCTTGACACGGACTTTTGTTTTCAATTTTGTTGGTTTCTCAATTTTGTGTGTTAGCATTACAATTACTTAAGAGGTAAAAGAACAGTAATTGAAAATGAGATATTGGGAAGGAGCAAAAAGAGGATTCTCATCCCAAAAATCTATTCATTTGCCGAGAGATTACATTGCAGTAAATAGTATTGCAGTGTACCTAACTTAATTTAAGTTTTAATAATATATTTATTGTTTACTATGGGTTTATACTAATTAATGTTGGTCATGTGCTGTTGTTTCATAACAGTCATGTTTTCTATGTTCATATCGAAATAAAGGTTTATTTCTTGATAGGGAACCTCAAAACTACCGATCTATTTAGATTTTTTAGAGTAGACTTTAACACTCGCTCTAGATATAGCGAGGACAAGTTTAACGTTTTCGAGTAGGTCAAAAATTTGGACTAAACCGAATAATTTGGTATTGAAAACGGTTGAAGAAAGCATTAGCGCTGTTCGCCCGCCCTTCTTACCTATCCGTGGTTTAGATATCCCAACCTTGCTCCAACTTTTTTCTTGTACCGAATCGCCTAAATACCAGGTGGACACCATTCCTTCTTTATTAGATTACTTTCAAAATACCTTCTTATTAGCATACACAATGCATATTATCGCCAAAGACTTGTATCCAAACAAGAATCGTTTATTTATAAAATTAATTTCAACACGTGATGCTAATAAGCTATTTTTAATCAGCTAACTCAAACGGGTTCTTAATTTAGAATTGAAGAATAGACCAAAAAACAAAGGAGGAGGAAATAGAAGGTTACCAACAAAATGCTCCGAAAAGGGCTTCCACCATTGTTGAAGCTTAGCGGCATCTTTTTTCTTTTTTCTCTATTGTGTTCATACTCTTCAAACAACCCATCCAAATTGCAGCATCAAACATTGGCACAAAGGTCGCCAGGACGATAACTCAAAGAAAGCAATCGGCATTTATTGGAAGTTTGCAGCGAGGCAGTGGTGTATCAGATTTGAGAGGGTAATTGAGAGTGTAGATCAAGGGATATCAAACAACAAGGTGATAATGGTCAAAACACACCCGAACTATTACTTTTTTGTAGATGTTATAACAATCGATAGTTTCGTGCGAAACTCGCGAAATAGTAATAGTTCGTATGCGTTTTTGATTATTAACTCCAAAAAAAAAAAAAAAAGTCAAGCCCCAACAAAATAAACGTTAGACTTTTATATTACATGTGTCACTCGTATCAATTCCTGTGGATAATCGAGAATTTTAACGAATATTCTGTAAGTGATGAAAAAAATTAATAAAAAAAGGGTGAAAAAAAGTGACAAATAAATGCTCATTAGAAATAATGAGAGATGATCAAACTGAATAGAAGTTGGGAAGAGCAGATTAATTAGAACAGTCCACAACCAGGACTATTGTCCAAATATTAATTCTGCACCACCCAAAGCAGTCAACAATTATTTTACAGCCAAGTAATTTGTCACAAGTTTAAATTATATACTCCTCTGTCCCAATTTATGTGGCACCATTTCACTTGGCACGGAGTTAAGAAAGAAAGGAAGACTTTGAAATTTGTGTTCCAAAATAAGTCTTAGATTTTTGTGTGGCTATAAATCATCTCATAAAGTTAAATTATTTCTAAATATAAAAATGTGACATTCTTTTTGGGACAGACTAAAAAGGAAAGCGTGCCACATAAATTGGGACAGAGGGAGTAAATTGATAGTGTAAAACAAGTAGCATTCATGTCTATTGGTCTACTCATGTTCTTCCTCTAGCTAGTAGTCTACCATGCTGCCTGCTGTGATCAAAATTAAAAAGTACAGGAGGAAAGAGATGCAACCAATGACACAGACAGTAGCAGCGAGACTAACTGAATTTGCTAAAGTAGCATACATACCAGTTACAAAAGCAATTACAACTGCTGACATGGCCACAAGCTGCAAAGTAGTTGTGATCTTATAAAGCCGATAGAGAGTTTTTAATTTCCTTGTTGTTGCTGCACGTGCTGCTATGAGGAAGTAGCTAAATGAAGCGCCAGCCGAGCATGTGAAGGCAATGGCATCTGAAACAACAAATGCACTGAATGCTGTTTTCTTGATTAGAATTGCCATCCCTTTATTAGGGCGAGGATCGCTATCAAAGCCTCCTGGCAATGTGAAGCCAGCTGCAAAGGTGACTGTCACTAATAGAGCGGCCACAACTAGATGTACTTGAGTTAGATTCATAACGTCTTGCAATCTGCCTTTTAAATCTCTATTATATTTGTTCTCCCTCTGTTGCTTCTGTGTGTTCTTACATTTTATCTCGAAGTCACATCGTCCTGGTCGACCATGGCGGAGCCTCCTCTTGAATATCCGTTTATCCTATTTTCATTATTAGCCAATTGAGTTTACATATTTGGAAGACATGTAACTTTAGTAGCTATCTTCTACTTCTATCAAATATATGTACAACCTGGTGCTTACCGTATTTGTTGTCCCCGTGCGCGAAAATGCTACGTCAAGTGGTGTCTGGTTTGCTTTGTTAAATGACATCTTCTTTGCACTCGGATGTTCTCTTAATCTTACAGGCACAAGGCTCCAATGAGAGGCAGCAAGCAAATGAAGAGGAGTATTGCCATCATTATCTTGCTCATCAGCAAGGATATGCCACTTTTCATGTTTTAACAAGAGTCTAACTACCTTTTTCTGATTGTTCAATATGGAAACATGAAGAAAATTTTGGCCCCTGCTGTTAAGCATTTCCCAGCAATCTGGACAGTGATTTAATAGCTGATTTATCATGTTTACATCACCTTCACTGGCTGCAATGTGAATTGTTGTCGTCCAGTCATTTTCACTGCCTGCTGGAAGGTACACTAAGGATTTCTTCCACCCCAACATATCAGAAACTACTCCTTTCAATCCTAGTTTAACAGCATAATGCAGTGGATTCCAACCCCATTTGTCTGATTCCTTGCATAACGATCTATTCCATTGCCATAGTGATGTCGCACAATCTGGATGTGTCAAATATTTTTGTTGTAAAAAGGCAATCTCTCAGGTGAAATCAGCCTTCCCTGACGCAAGCATCGATGACTATTTCACGGCTCAAACCAAGAACTATAGGTAATTCTATAGAATCTAACTTACATATACCCATAATGTAAAGAATTTTTACACCGTCAAGTCATTCAATAGATATATGCAGGTAACCCTCTATAAAAGGTGGGGCTCGTAATTTTGAAAATAAGACAAGTTACCTGCTACAGTTCTTCGACAGGTAAAGGTGATTTGATAATGAAAAAATTATTAACACTGTCGTTTATATAAAGCTTAAACTCAATTCTATATAATAAGCATTGATGGTGAACTTGAATAAATAGATAATTAACATGCTATAACAAGTTAATTCACAAGTGTAAAAGTTTGTCTAATTGCGTATAGCTTAAACAGGATATTTTTTCAAACTATAAGTCGAATATACACTATTAATTCAATTTAATAAACTATTGGAGCTAGGTTATTACTCTATTTTTTCGGTTACCTTATCAGGCTTGATATGATTCTTGTAAGTCAACTAAACCTGATTGTGTGAAAAATCTACACACTTACACACATAACTTAAACTCAACTTAAGAGCCAAACTACTTACTCAAGTGTTGCTGGATTGTTGCCGCATGCAAAACTATCGGGCATTACGGTAAAATATGTACTTCATTTATTAATTCTTAAAGACTGTGCAAAGTCAAAAATGGATAGGTAAAAATGAACATAGGGAGTACTGCTATTGTTTAATTATACCATCTGTTAAAAACTGGCAACGAAAATAGCTCAAATTAGCTAGAGCCTAGAGACGATACTTACCAAAAAAGTGGCGCTCATTGGCCTAGCTTTCTCAAGTAGAAACTCCCATTTCACCAATTGATTGGCAGTCACTGTTGGAATTATTTCAGTAGTGATTCAAAATTTAAGCATACCTTTGAGAGGACACAACATATTATGAAGAGGTGTTACCCATTCTTTAAAGGATACACTTATTCATTGTGAAAAGGTGTCATCCAATCTTAAGGGTTGCATCTTTTCTTTGAAAAGGTGTGTGTGTTGTTTTCTACTCCTTATAAGTAATAGGTATGCCGTAGATTTCCAAAACTTAGAAAATATTTCAGACTTAAAAAATACTTCAGACTTAGAAAATATTTCAGACTAAGAAAATTATTTCAGACTTAGAAAAAATTCCTACAACATGAAATTCTACATTTGTGCCTATTCCTTTTTACTAAAGCAGTCAAGAGATTAAAAGAGTTCTCCGGAAATTCTATTTAAGTGCACATTAGAAGATTCTTCAGTGGTTCATTGTTTCTTGGGAGTAGAACGTCACCTCGCTATTTGCACCGGGGTAGCGACGGAAATCTACTTTGAAGACAGCGCCAACCATAGCGTGCCTTGAACCGGATTTTTCTATTTCAACTCTATTTTATCTTTAATGTTATTACTATATTGTATTTGTCTCGTTATTTGTTCTTCTTAATGTGATTATCTCCAATATTTTTCCAACAATTTCGCAGTAGATTCCTTGGTTTAGTTAAGAAGAGATGATTGTTGTGAAGAACACCTATTTTCGAAACCATTTTTTTTTTAACTTTCTATAACACTATATTAGTACGTGGTGAAAAGCGGCAGTAAGTACGTAAAGATCAAACCTCACTGTTTAAGGTTTTTTACTGCATCATGTTTTTTTAAGGGCACTTTGATACTTCAAAGTGAGAGAATCGTTAGGTGATTAAAGTCCTAAAAATGTGATATTGATTGAACAAAAGGTTGACTATTAGTGGTCATAAAATTCGTTTTCGATTTTCGTTATGATATTTTTTTAGTGGGGTATGCAACAATTTTTCTTAGGGGAAAAGGTTTTGCAGATATGCTTAGAATATCACTTATTGCTAAGGAGTAAGGAAAAATCAATAACAATATAATATCGAAAGTGTGGAAATTCTCTTTATATTTTCATTGAGTACGTAAAGTGCCAGGAAGGAAAAGTAGTCCACCTCTTCTGTTTCTTGAGATTGTATTCATTTTGCAGTTCCATCCCATTCTTAATTTCAATTTTGACTTTTGACCATACAATTGATTGTAACAAAGAGAAAGTAAATAAAGGCATAATGCCTTCTCCTCACCGTAAAGAATAAGAGAAAAATGGAGAAGTAGTACACTTTCTCTCAAGTTCCCATTTAAAATTATGGGGAAGGCTTCTATAATTTTGATCAAATTGGTGGCAGAAATTATCATCATTAACTTGATCAAATTGGTGGCAGAAACTATAAGATGCAAAATAAATAAGTTAGTCGAGTTACAAAAAATATGCGAAACCATTGTTGAATTTATTGGTTTCCCTGATTGTTCTAAAGTCTTCCAAAGGCTGAATCTGTTTAATACTTAATTATGCATGTGATCAAGCCCTGTTGACTTGACATAAGAGATTATGCATAGTATTAATTTGTGATCTTACTTCTACGTGCATAATAACATGGATATTTAAGCTCATGTTTGACATATAAAATGTGGGGGTTAGCGTGTGAATAATTGTTATAATATATTTGAGACTTATGTGTATGCTCAAATAGTTTAAATATGAGAATTTAAACTTTGTGCAACGTGAAGGCTTATTGCATGGTTATCCTAGTTTTGAAATCAAAGAAAGTTAGATGTGAGAGATATCATTAAGGCAAAACACTTCCTTCCAAGTGAAAATATTTCAATAAACATGTATTTCTTGATATAGTTTAGAATGTTGTATATATGATAGTCTTCATGTGATGGTATGCCATGTAGAATGATTTGAGATCGATATTACCATTGTTGAACAACCTAATCTAATTATTTGCTTTTCTTTGTGATTATTGAGTTGCTGTTGAAAAATCCAAAGCGGAAGAGACATCCAAGCTTGAGCAGAAAGCAATTACAAGTGACTTAAAATTATCAGAGTAACATATTGGAAGTGCACTTCATCAAGACATATTGTGGATTAGCAAATAGAAAGAACTTGCATAAAGCATGTTGTAGTTCTCAAATGGAATGGGACTGAAGCCCTCAATTTGTAATTACAGACGGTGGCAACCCAACCTTACTGATTGGAGATCCCATGACGAAGGTTCAATGTGGTATTAACAAGCTGTCTAGTAATTGGAGAAGTACCATAACTTATCTTTTTATCTTAGTCCCTTCGTGAATCATTAATTATCATGGTACTTGATGTAACGGGTAGGAAGAGTAGATACTCTGAATGAATTCATAGCAAATGATGCTGGATATGCTTCTGTTACACATATCCTTGAAGAATTCACCTATTCGAGTGTGGTTGTGAGGCCGCAACCTATGAGATTGGGCTTTTCTCTAGAGCACTCGCGAACCAAGATACGAGCGCAAGGCCGTTAACGCGCGACCCCGTTTATGAACTCGATAAAAATCTCGTATAATGCATATGTTGAATTGAAGATCGGGCTACAAGGTCCTAGTTCGAGACTTTAGTTCACTATGGTCCTTCCGGTTAGATTTCATCATACTAAGTGAGGTTCAAGTCGACAAGACACCTTCACTGACATCATTATAAAAGACTGCTTTATGTTATTTAAATTCTTGAATCATGTGGGGGATTGTTGGAATTATTTTAGTAGTGATTCAAAATTTAAGCATACCTTTTAGAAGACACAACATATTATGAAGAGATGTTACCCATTCTTTAAAGGATACACCTATTCATTGTGAAAAGGTGTCATCCAATCTTAAGGGTTGCATCTTTTCTTTGAAAAGGTGTGTTAGTTGTTTTCTACTCCTTATAAATAATTGGTATGTCGTGGATTTTAACTTATAAAATATTTCAGACTTAGGAAATAATTCAGACTTAGAAAATATTTCAGACTAAGAAAATAATTTCAGACTTAGAAAAAATTCCTGCAACATGAAATTCTACATTCGTGCCTATTCCTTTCTACTAAAGCAGTCGAGAGATTAAAAGAGTTCTCTGGAACTTCCATTTGAGTGCACATTAGAAGATTCCTGAGTGGTTCATTGTATCTTGGGAGTAGAACATCACTTTGCTATTTGCATCGGGGTAGCGACGGAAAGCTACTCTGAAAGCGTGCCTTGAACTGGATTTTCCAATTTCAACTCTATTTTATCTTTAATGTTATTACTATATTGTATTTGTCTGTTATTTGTTCTTCTTAATGTGATCATCTCCAATATTTTTCCAACAGTCACTGCTCCTATTCATATACCCAACAAATGCTCCTCACAGATCTACAAAATCCAAACCAAAAATCAGCAGCAAATTCCAACAGCTTAGAGGGTGTTTGGCTAAGCATTTTTTGACTTATCTACGCGTTTGGTAACTTAAAACTGCTTATAAGCTATGTTGCTCGGACTAGACGCGGATCCAGAATTTGAAGGTTCCGAGTGCCACACTGACCAACTTGATCAACTTTCTCGCTTTGGTTCGGTTATTCGTCTTTATGAGTTTATACGTACAAATCGATCAAACGGACAAATGTAGTAATAAATATGAAAATATTACGCAAAGCATAAAACTTACAAAGAAGACTCTGGAAGTAGAAGCTTATGTTATTTTGAGTTTTTATTTTATGAGATTAATAATTAAATGAAGCTAGTCAACAATAACTAATGGATTAGTTAAAAGCTGGTAAAAAAGAATCAAGGAAAAATAACTTACCGTGTGTTAACATGCGTTCTCTATATGAAACACACAGCTAAAACTTAGAAATTTTGGACGGGTTTGAACTCTCCCCCAGCAGGGAGAAACCTTCTCCACAGTGCCACTGGCACTATAGGCTTTTGTTATTATGGGTGGCAAGTATATTATTTATATTATTTCTTAGATATACATATATATATATATATATATATATATAGACTTTCGACCAAAGCTTGCGGGTGGCGTGACAGTCCGACAGACCTTAATAGATCCGCCCCTGGCTCGGACTCTCCAAAACTAATGCCGCACCTATGTGTCCTTCAAAAAATGCATAACTTTTGGAGGATCTGACACACACCCATCGTCATTTTTAAAGAGCATCATAGCTTATAAGTCAAGTGCTTATAAGCCAACCTCCAAAAGTTGGTTACCTCTAACTTATCATTTTTCAGCTTATAAGCACTTTTAGTTTAACCAAACATAGCACGATTGTATCCCTAATAACTTTTTGTAATCTCTAAAATACTCTTCCTAAAACATAACTTTTAAATATTTATCAATTCTATCTATTTTCATCATCCGTCCTTTTATATATAACAGTTTATTTATAAAATCAATTTCATGACCTAAAAGTGTTTTTCAGCTCATGATACTTATCAGCTACTTATATCACTATGTATTTTTCTTCTCTCTTGTTACTTTCTGATTTTAATTTCCTAATGCTTCTATTATCGTATTAGTTTGCTGCATTCATATTGCTTATTTGTAGTATTTTGCCACGGTTTTTATCAATTCTTGGTTGACTTTTTGCCCTGCTTTTTCTTGAGCCGATGGTCTTTCGTAAAAATATTTCCTACCTCCCAAGGTAGCAAGGTCCATCAGACTCTACTCTCCCCAGACCACTACACTGGGTATGTTGTTCTTGTTGTTGTTATCTTTCTTCTCTATTATTTCGTGCTCTTGTATCCATAATTGAACTTATCAGTCAGTTTTTTTAGAATAGCAAGGACTAACAAGGAAAAAATAAGTCAGCATAGCTAAATAAATGCTTCATTTGTTTTTTTGAGAAAATGACAGAAATGATCTCCTATGTTTGATGTTAGGTTCAAAACAGTCCCTTGCGTATGTACTTAACAGTTTTAGTCTCTAAATTTGTCAAAAAGTAACACTTTTAGTCTCCTTAAAATATTTACGTACTCTTTCTATAGATTTTACAAAAATAGTGAAAATAGAAAATTTAACTATAAACACCAAGAAACGTGCTACGCAAAGAGTAAACTAGACACTAAAAAATATTAAAAATAGCGGGAATTACGCATAAAAGAATTGCACCAGACTTTAGAAAAGAATTAAAAGTAGTAGAAAATACAAAAATTGTACCTCTAAATGTGAATTCCATCTAATTTCCTTTCTTTTCAAAGTTTTCGTTAAATCTAACTGATACAGTTCAGCAAATATTTGAGGGAGAATAAAAGTATTAACATTTTGCAAATTTAAAGGATCAAAACTTTTAATTATATACTTAAGGAACTATTTGAGCCTAACCTCAAACACAAGAGACAATTGCCATTCTCTCTTACTATTTTTCTGCTTAATGTTTGACTCTTAAATTACACGTGTCATTTTTATATCAATTTACGTGGCTGATTGATAAATCCATAAAGAAACAAGAAGAGCAGAGCCTCAAAACAATAAAGAAGAAGAAGAAAATATTCCGTTAAGTAAAGTTGTTGGAAATTTGCTGCTATTATTTCAGTTTGCTAATAAATGCCATTATTTTGGTAAGTTTCATCTATAACGAATTTGGGTTGATATAAAATTATTTAACTGGATTAGTTCAATGACGCTAGTAGTATTGTAGTGCTAATATAATCTTAGCGATAAATCATGACAGCCAAAAGGAAAAAAAGATAAATTGTTTGGTTTTGTTAAACCCGCTTCCTACACTATAGTTCCGCCCTTGCTTGCGAATGAGTATACAAAGAAAACCGACAAACCGCACTAAACCAATAATCCGAATCAAACCGAGAAAAAAATCTGACTTGTGGTTTGGTTTGACTTGGTTTGGTATTAGAAAAAACAAAATCGACCATAATTGGTTTTGGTTTGGTTTTAACATAAAAAAAAATAAAAAAATAAATAAACCGAACCAAATTGTCCATGTATACAAATTTTTAATATATTTTATGCATATAAGATTTACTTATAATTTAATTTATAAATATTTCTTAAGTTTTCTCATAGTTTTTGTCTTTTAACATATTATTTCAAACTTGGACATAGAATTTTAAATGTTCCAATAAGTTTTATTGCCCATAGATGTTAATAACTCAAATAAAGTCCATACCAAAACCAAATCAATATAAATGCTTATAACAAAAGTAATTCAATCCTAACACTAGGAATGATAATAATGTTGGATATATATTCTTCAGTTTTGCATTGTTAATTTAGCCAATAAAAATATATAACTTAATTTTTTTCTTTGTTATGTAATTAATACTTATTAGCCGTACTTATTTTAGCATGACTTAGTATTTTTAGATGATGATCATTTTCATTATGCCTTATTAATTAGCAACATTTATTTTATGCTATTTCATTATCTTTTTTGTTGAATATTTTATTATAATGTCATTACTCATTTCACATTTTTGTTATTTTTTTAAGAAACACCTTAATTGTATAGTTGCATCTTACTGGAACTAAAGAAATATTTGAAGTAAAAATTATTTGTATGAAAAAAAATTTGGGAAAAAACCCCGAGAAAACTGAAAAACTCAAAAATTACCCAAGGTCAAAAAACCCGTATTTTATTGGTTTGGTTTGGTTTATCGATCTAAAAACCTAACATAATTGGTTTTGGTATTTGAAAACCCCGAATCAACCCGGTCCATGTACACTCGTAATATAAAATATATGCTATCTATACACTGTACATATTTTGTAAACTACATGGCCGAATGAAATTTGGCTGTAATTTTCCTATTTCGGTAAGTTTCATATGTTGCTAATTTGGGTCGGTAAGCTCTGCATCAGTTTCATAAACAATTGTTGTCATCTACATTAATTGATATTCTTTCAATTGTAACTAATATATAGTTTCACTAAAGGAAATTAAAGAGAAAATACGAAAATTAGCAAAACCCAAACAAATCTGTATCTTCTTATCAAGGCAAACACCAAATCCCTTTCTTCAGGGTCAATCAAGAATCTAATTCGATTTTCTATATAATGTTTCATCCAGAGAAAGCAAAGTACTCACAAGATCATAATTTTGGGAGATTTTTAACAAATTCCCAAATACAATAACATACCCAGTGTAATTCCACAAGTGGGGTCCGGAAAGGAAAGTGTGTATGCAGACCTTACCCCTAGCTTGAAAAGCAAAGATGTTTCTAAAAGACCCTCGGCTCAAGGAAAAGCATTTCAAAGCAGTTCGGAAAAAAGAAAATAACAGATTTTGGACAAATACCAAAATCCAAAAAAAATCAAAATAGCCAGAGGTAGAGTGGTCAACACAATCAGGTGGACCGATGTAGTAATATTTGGTGCTCGAGCAACCATTAACAGTGGCGGATACTCTATGTAGACTTATAGAAAATATTGAAATTTTAGTATAAAATAATAAATAGCACCAAGGAAACAATGGAAGATCTTGGTGCTTTGGTTAAAAGGTGCATGGTAGGCTTTAGGCTAACCCATGAATGAGCTGAGTTTGGATCCTACTCAAAGCAATATATTTTTGTTGATTTTAAAGTGAGCACCCAGGCCCATTGAATCCTAGGTCTGTCACTGAACACAATCCTCCATATAGAAGTCCTATATGGCCTTAAGATTACTCCATTTTGTCAGAGGCGGAGGTACAGTTGAAGTACGAATTTGGCATAATTTAGTAATTAGGTCCTAGCCTTGTATTTGTCTTAAAAAGGCATTTAATACGAGCAAATTATTAATTTGGAACTCAATAGTTCGAAGGGGCTTGAATTCAGAACCTATATACTTCAAATTGTGGATCCGCCTCTGCATCTTTTTATGCCCTCAGTAACAAGAAAATAGAATGTATGCGTCACATAGCTAGAGGCGTATATGAGATTTTAGCTCTATGAGCTCAATTTTTAGGGTTTTTAGCATTGAATCCATCATAACAATGTACTATAAATTGCACTTTTAGTAGATTCTTACACGTAACTTATATTATGCACGGACAACACTAAATTCAAATGAACATGGTACCTGAAAGCTGTATCCGCCCCTGCACACAGCAGCTAATGAAGGACATAGCTTTAAAAAAGAACAAGAAAGAAAATAATAAAGAGAGAAAAACAAAAGAGGATTACCATAGATTGCTTCTTAAACACCAAAGTGAATTGTCTCCCAAAGAGAAAAGGCAAAGCCAGTAGTAAAAGAACAAAAAGAAAAAGAAAGAGAAAAAAGAAAGGAAAAAAAAAAAAGAAATTATCACCATAGATTGCTTCTTCAACACCAAAGTGAATTGTCTCCCAAAAAGAAAAATGCAAAGCCAGTAGTAAAAGAACAAAAAGAACAAAAAGAAAAAAACAAAGAGAAGAAAAAAAGAAGATTATCACCATAGATTTCTTCTTCAACACCAAAGTGAATTGTCTCCCAAAAAGAAAAAAGAAAAGCCAATAGTAAAAGAAAAAAGAAAGAGAAAAAAAAAAACAAGAGGTTGAAAAAAAAACAAGAGATTGTCACCATAGATTGCTTCTTCAACACCAAAGTGAATTGTCTCCCAAAAAGAAAAAGGCAAAGCCAATAGTAAAAGAACAAAAATAAAAAAGAAAGAGAAAAAAAAAAGAAAGATTATCACCATAGATTACTTCTTCAACACCAAAGTGAATAGTCTCCCAAAAAGAAAAAGGCAAAGCCAGTAATAAAAGAACAAAAAGAAAAAAGAAAGAGAAAAAAAAAAAAAAAAAAAAAGAGATTATCACCATAGATTGCTTCTTCAACACCAAAGTGATTTGTCTCTCAAAAAGAAAAAGGCAAAGCCAGTAGTAAAAGAATAAAAAGATAAAAAGAAAGAGAAAAAAAAAATTATCACCAGAGGTTGCTTCTTTAACACCAAAGTAAATTGTCTCTCGAAAAGGAAAAAGGCAAAGCCAATAGTAAAAGAACAAAAAGAAAAAAGAAAGAGAGAAAAAAAAAAGAGATTATCACCATAGATTGCTTCTTCAACACCAAAGTGAATTGTCTCCCAAAAAGAAAAAGGCAAAGCCAGTAGTAAAAGAACAAAAAGAAAAAAGAAAGAGAGAAAAAAACAAGAGATTATCACCATAGATTACTTCTTCAACACGAAACCCTAGGCTTTCTCCTCTTGCCTTTCTCCTTTGAGACCGTGGAGATTTAGGGCAGCCATGGCTGCCACCGTCTCTCCCCAGCCTTTGGCTGCGGGAGAGCCTCCCCAAAACCTTACAAACACCAATACAAACCCTACTTATGCCGATAGATTGAATCAAACAAAATCAACCGTTAACTTTTCTCAAACTAGTTTGATACCTATTGAAGTTGTTCATGGAATTCCTACATTAAAATATACGTTGGATGAACGACAAGCTTTCGCTAGGGAGGAGGGACTTCATCAAGCCATTGTGGTTGAACTATCCATGGGATCATTAGATTTTCCAACTTTAAGATCGATTTTGCCTAAGTTCCTTGGCATTAAGGGACATTGTCTGGTCGGGTTGCTTGCTCAAAGACAACTTCTTATTCGTATGGATCAATATGATGATTTTGTGGCTGCATTATCAAGAGGCGTGAATTATTTCATGCACAACGGCAAAGACCATCAAATTAGGATTTTCCCATGGACTATTGGATTCAACCCTAAGGAGGAGACTTCACGTGCGGGCAAAGATATGGATTTCGTTTCCAAACCTATCGACTGATTTGTTTGCTATGAGATCTTTGCTTTCCATTGCTTCAAAAGAGTCGGGAAACCTATTGCTGTGGATAAGGCCACGCAAGTGAGATCAAGACGTAGCACGACTAGTGTTAGAGTGGTCCTCGACCTATTAGACAAACATTCGGATCGTATTCGACTTCAAAGTGTGGACAAATTTACGGGCAGAATTATGATGAGTTTTAGGAGGTTGTGTATGATAATTAATTTGCCTCAATATTGCACCCATTGTAGGCACCAAGATCATGATGAAAAAAAGTGCCGATTTTTAATTGGAAAAAACGTAATGGTTCAAAAAGAAAATGTTGGACAATAGAATTAGAGATTGGGAGCTTCGATTTCGAGAAATTGCAAGGAGATGGACGCATTATCTAAACACTAAGAAGTAACAACAAAAGGAAGCTAACATGAGAGATATTCCAAAGAGAGGTCGAGCATTGGCTAGGGTGTTCGAAAACCTCGCTAAAAGCTCATGGGTTGGAAAGGAAGCTGCTCCAGATTTGCGTCCTAATCCGAAAAGGAATGAGGGTAGTCCATCGGGTAATAGTAAATCTGAGGCAGTCCATTCTCTTAATAGCAATGAAAATCAGGAGGTTTTGGTTGGAAAGGTGCAAGAGGTGGTGCAACCGGCCAAAATCAATGAGTTGCCTAGTTTTGGTGATACGGGTGTCACAGTTGGGAATTCAACGGTTTCCGAACAGGCTATGGATTTGAACAATGCTAGAGATGATGCTGGAAGTGAAGGCTAGATAGTGGTCTCACGCAAACAATCTATTAGTCCTCAAATTGTCAAAGAACTTAATGTGACAAAGGAACAAGGCATTGTAACAAAGGACATTGTGTGTCCTAACACTTTTGAGGCTCTTTCAGGTAGAGAGGAGCACCAATCTGCTTCAGGATGTTCTAAACATCATATTACACATCCGGAATTGGCAAACATGCTAATGCAATAACAAGTTGCAAGTTTGGTTTATGCGGTCCCCCTCTTAAACCCGTTGATGGTCACATTGAACACTTAGGCGTTTGAGATCCCCACTCAATCTATGGAGATATTTGGTGAGCAACAGGATGACTCTGGGCAGTAAGTAACGCCTAAAGGGAATGACCAAGATGTGGATAAGATTGTGGCCTCCGCTCTAGAACATTTAAGCAACAATGGTGAAACGAAGAGTGACCAAAAAGGTGGTACGAGTGTAAAGAGTTGGGCGGACATAGTGGAGGAGGATGGGCAGGTTTCATCCCCTTCAATGCGCAGCAAGTTGAGTCCAGTAGCCCCGGCATTTGTGCCAAGCCATGCAATGGTTCTTCCATCTTTAGCTGCGGGTCAGCTTGTGGCTCAAATGAGTGCACCTTTGAATGTAAGTGTTCCGAATATTCAATTGACAACTACTAATGTTCTTCATGCTTTAGTGTCACACGATATGGAAAATTTGAATGCTATGGATAATCCTACTAAAAGGAAGCCCTATTGGAATTGTGGCCAAGAGGTATGAGCCAGGAGCTTTAGTGGAATATTCTTTGGAAGCTTTTGATGGTGATTTGGGCTTTGACATATTTGATGAAGAAGATGAGAATGAAATATTGGATGAATGCTTTGCTAAGGTGGCTAGGGATAGAGATCTTTCACCCAGGCAACAAAGGAGTGGATTCAAGACAAAGAAGACTCATGGAAGAAAATATAGTTGGGATGGTAAAGTATCTGAGGAGGTTGTTCTAAGGCAACTGCCAATGAGAGTGGCGAAGCAGAAGGAGACAAGGTTAAACTACATCAACAAGGTCCAATAGATCCAAGAAGATTTGATGAAGTATCAAGAGATTTTGAAGCTGTTGGAAGAAGAAGACAAGGTGAAGAATCAGATTTTTATCGGGCTACATCTCCTTGAAGAATTCACAATTCCAAAAAAACAAGGGTCTGACTCTATATTCTTGCTTATTTTAATATTTCACTATTTAAGTATTATCAGTTGTAATATCGTCATAGAGTGTGTTATAAACTCTGTGATGATCATAGAATATTTAGTGCCTTCTTCTTCTTATTTTTTACATGCATGTTAGTTAGTAGAGGTTTTTTATGCCTCAATAGGATTAGTAAGGTAAGGCCTAGCCTTCTTGCTTGTACTTTTCCTTTGAGTTTTGCTTTTATTATATAAATAAAAAACTAGCCCTAGGCACCTCGCCTAGTGGATTTGCTTAAAAAAAAAAAAAAAGATTGCTTCTTCAACACCAAAGGGAATTGTCTCCCAAAAAGAAAAAGACAAAACCAGAGCCAGTAGTAAAAGAAGAAAAAGAAAAAATAAAGAAAAAAAATTAAAACAAGAGATTATCACTATAGATTGCTTCTTCAACACCAAAGTGATTTGTCTCCCAAAAAGAAAAAGGCAAAGGCAAAGCTGGTAGTAAAAGAACTAAAAGAAAAAAGAAAGAGAGAAAAAATAGATTATCAAATAGAACTAAAAAAGAAAAAGGCAAAGCCAGATAAAAGAGAGAAAAAAATAAGATTATCACCATAGATTGCTTCTTCAACACCACAGTGAATTGTCTCCCATAAAGAAAAAGGCAAAGCCAGTATAAAAGAACAAAAAGAAAGAGGAAAAAAAAAACAAGAGATTATCACCATAGATTGCTTCTTCAACACCAAAGTGAATTATCTCACAAAAAGAAAAAGGCAAAGCTAATAATAAAAGAACAAAAAGAAAAAAGAAAGAGATAAACAAACAAGAGATTATCACCATAGAAAAAAAAACAAGAGATTGCTAAAAAAAAGAAAAGACAAAGCCAGTAGTAAAGAGATTATCACCATAGATTGCTTCTTAAACACTAAAGTGATTTGTCTTCCAAAAAGAAAAAAAAAAAGAAAAAGTAAAAGAACAAAAAGAAAGAGAAAAAAAAACAAAAGGAGAGAAAAAAAAAAAACAAGAGATTATCACCATAAATTGCTTCTTAAACACCAAAGTTAATTGTGAAAGAACAAAAAGAAAAAAAGAAAAAGAAAAAAAAAAAAGAAACAAGAGATTATTTATCACCATAGATTGATTCTTCGAAAAAGAAAGAGAAAAACAAAAACCAAAGTGAACACCAAAGTGAATTATCTCTCGAAAAAAAAAAAAAAAAAAAAAAAAAAAAGAAAGAGAAAAAAAGAGATTATCAAGATTGCTTCTTCAACACCAAAGTAAATTGTCTCTCAAAAAGAAAAAGACCAAGAGAAAAAAAGAACAAAAAGAAAAAAAGAGAGAAAAAAAAAAAAAAAAGAGATTATCATCATAGATTGCTTCTTCAACACCACAGTGATTTGTCTCCCAAAAAGAAAAAGGCAAGCCAGTAATAAAAGAACAAAAAGAAAAAACAAAGAGAAAGAAAAAAAAAAGATTATCACCATAGATTACTTTTCAAAGAACAAAAAGAAAAAAAGAAAAAAGAACAAAAAGAAAAAAGAAAGAAAAAATTAAAACAAGATATTATCACGATAGGTTGCTTCTTCAACATCAAAATGATTTCTCTCAAAGAGAAAAAGGCAAAGCCGGTAGTAAAAGAACTAAAAGAAAAAAGAAAGAGAGAAAAAAAAAAAGATAGGGGATTATCAAACCGGTAGTAAAAGAACAAAAAGAAAGAGGAAAAAAAACAAGAGATTATCACCATAGATTGCTTCTTCAACACCAAAATAAATTGTCACCCAAAAAGAAAAAAGAAAGAGGAAAAAAATCAAAATGATTTGCTTCTTCAACATCAAAAAAAAAAAAAAAAAAAAAGGCAATGCTAAAAGAACAAAAAGAAAAAAGAAAGAGAAAAAAAAACAAAATGAAAAACCAAAATGAATCTTCCAAAGAAAAAGGCAAAAAAAATAACAAAAAGATTTATCACCATAGATGCTTCTTCAACACCAAAGTGAATTGTCTCTCAAAAAAAAAAAAAAAAAAAAGAACAAAAGAAAAAGAAAGAGGAAAAAAAATAGGCAAAGCCAAAGTGATTTGTCTCCCAAAAAAAAAAAAAAAAAGGCAAAGCCAGTAGTAAAAGAACAAAATGAAAAAAGAAAGACAAAAAAAATAAGAGATTACCACCATTTTCTTCAACACCAAAGTGAATTGTCTCCTAAAAAAAAAAAAAAGGCAAACGAAGAAAAATAATTTAAGCAATTTAGCTTTAATTAAATTCTCCTACTTCCAGTAATATATTTTAATTTAACACAGCAGTAATTAGTCAATGTAAATTAATTAAAATGACAAGTGTGTTATTTTATGATTTAAAAATAAATCAGACCAATTGTGCAGCATGCATTAAAAGAATTTGAGGGAGGTTTGTGTTGCATGCTTAACATTCAACAATTAGATACACAAAAGGGTATTTCTAGAATAGAATGGAAATTTTATCATTTGAACCGGTATTGTAATAAGGGAGGTGAGCATGATATCTCAAAATCATAGCGATTAACATTACAAAGAAACAATTGGAGGGAGGTTTCTGGAATTATCCCTAAAAAACTTTTATTCGGTGTAATTTAGAAAAATAAAAATCCTCTTTTTTTTTTTCTTTTTTTCTGAAAACTATATTGGAAAGAAAAGAATTAATGAGGATATGAATTTTAGTAAAAAAAAAAAAAAAAATTCAAATTTATTTGGACCTCATGAAAACAGTTTTCTTGTTCTATTATTTTCATAATTAATTACTTAGTGTTGTTTGTGTTGAAAAAAATGAGTCATAAGAAAAGGTAAATCTTAAGACAATAAGTACTACTGATTAATAATTTGGGTTTAGGAGGTTATATAATAGTTGTTTTTATTCATGTTAAGAGTTCTCGTGTTCGAGCTTTGGATATGGAAACAATCTTGTTACGGAGTGTATCCCCCTTAGATGGGCCATACGTGGCGCGAATCCAGATTAGTTGGGGCCACAATGCCCGTACTGGACACCAAATAGGAAATTAAGCAAAAAAATTCTTTACAAATTCCTTGCTTCCGATTAAAGAAAAGAACAAGTACCTTTCTTTTTATCAAAGGCAAAGGTTGTTTTTATTCATGTTGAGACTTGAGAGTTCTCGTGTTCGAGCCTTGGATATGGAAACAATCCTTTTACGGAGCGTATTTCCCTTAGATGGGCCTTACGTGGCGCGAATCCAAATTAGTTGGGGCCACAATGCCGATACCGGACAACGAATAGGAAATTAAAAAAAAAATTCTTTACAAATTCCTTGCTTCTGAAGCAAAGAACAAGTACCTTTCTTTTTTTCTTATCAAAGGCAGAGGTCAGTGTGGTGTTCTATATAATGTTTGATCCAAAGGAAGTAAAGGACTCACAAGATCATAATTTGGGAAATTTTTTATAAACACCAAAATCCCCAAAAAAAAAAAAGAGAGAGAGAGAGAGAGAGAGAATGGATCCAACCTTGTACAATGCTGCGGTGGAAGGCAATACCAGTGATAATGATTTTTCACTTGCTGAATATCTGAAAAGGGATGAAGAAATTGGCTACAAAGTCACTCGAAAGGAAAACACTGTCCTCCACGTGGCAGCCCTTCACGGCCACTCCCATTTCGTGGGAGAAGTCCTTAAGGTTACTCCGGAATTGTTATGTTGTAAGAACAGGAAAAAAGTGTCACGACCCAGCCCGTGGCCGTATCGGTGCCCCGGCGGGCACCCATACGTACTTACCAACCATAATCGTGATACATCTTCGCTCTCGGTCTAATTTGCCTCGTTCACGTGACCTCTAAAATTTTCGTCTACTCGGTATATTCCAAGTCCCTCTAGACTACCCTAGCTTCCCATTTGCTTCTTTTGGCTGAAGTTGTAAAGTTTTGAAACTTCCCGAGCGGGGTCACCCATCCCAGAAATTTCCCTCACCCTAGCACGCTTAACTTTGAATCTTCGTCGAATACACAATGCTTTAATCTTTGGTATATTCGCGTTCTCTTCATCGCATGACCTTCGTCACGTAATTTGGAGTAAAGTAAAGTCTGACAGTTTCCGGACGCCCTCGTGACCTGATTACGATTTTACCCTTCTTGATCCCCCCGTGTTCACTTTTCATCTGGACGGACACAACTACCTTCCGTCCTCGACTTCCGGATCCACTATAATGATGAATACACCTTAATTATCCCGATTTACGAATATTTGACTATCGACCACCCACAATCCGCTTACCGCCATTATGAAACAATTATGCAACAAATACACATATATAGAACAAATTCCAATAAATACTCGTATACTGTGGACGAGCTTTGTCTCCCCCCGATCTAGTAGGCTATAGAGGAAGGGTGCTCCCTGCTCGTCATCCACCTCGTCCGTATCCGAGGGATATAGGTAGTCCGGCCGACTCTTCGGTTCCGCCGATGACTAGGATAAAAGGGCTGGAATACGAGCGTAACGCTCCGAGGAAGGCGGCGGAACATAGTGCTCCACCGCAGGAAAACACCGGGCACGATGTCGAAGCACCAGCTACGGTGGGCGGCTATGGATAATGATATTAACACCGTGCCTATACAGCCGGGCAGCACCACTACGGTGGGCGGCTATGGATAATGACAGTAACAATGTGCCTATATGGCCGGGCAGCACCACTAGTGGTCAGCGTGAGTTGGTTACCCCGGATGCGGGAGGCCCGGACGTGGGCTAATGATTGTGTTATATATGTATATGAGAAATGTTTTCTTTTGAAAGCTAAGCATGTATGGTTTTCGCCTTATGAGGCAATCAGATGTACAGGTTATCTTTATCTCCAGTTATGTTCTATAATTCTTGTTTATGTCATTATTCATGCCTTACATACTATGTATATTATTCATACTGACGTCCTTTCTTGTGGACGCTGCGCTCATGCCCGTAGGTAGACAGGGAGATGGATCAGATCTGTGATAGCCCGTACTTTGTACGTTCGAATATTTCGAGATAGTCGAGGAATGTCGAGGGCAAGACCGTTTCCAAAATTATATTAATGAGCAAGTTGGTTGTGAATATTAATTATGAACATTATTAGTATGAAAATATTGAGAAAGGCTAAGGGTAAAAAGGAAAATTTGCAAAGTGGCATCATGGGAATTATGTGGAAGGCTAGGGGCAAAATGGTAATTTCACAAAGTGTTCAAGAATGTTCTTGAAGGACCAAAGTGTTCAAGAAAAGGCCATGTTGGACCAAAGCTTATGAAAACAAGACAAGTGGTCATCTTTGTGCATTTAAGAAAATTCTAGAAAAGAAAAAGAAAAGAAAATTCTAGAAAAATGGAGAGAAGGGCATGTGCCCCTCACATGCTTGTAGAACTATATATATATATGAGGGA
>NW_026726697.1:0-39413 GCF_029784015.1 Lycium ferocissimum | reverse complement strand
ATATGTAAGGAAAGGTAACAACTGAAATGAAGTAACAAGCTATACTTTGGATATTTCAAGAAAGCATCTAGAGGTACTCTACATAGGTTGCCTTTTGTTACACCTTAGAAAATTTCCCGTTAACGTACAGTGAATAGACTAACGAAGGGCATAAGGTGTATGATATTTTGTTAAGAGAGGAATAACCTTTAATGGTCCTAATTAATATTTCCAAAGACATTTGAGGTAAGAGAAGAAAGTAGTTAAGGGAAGCAAGTCATATAATGTGTCTCGGACAAGATTTACGAGTATCGAGTTAATGACGTTTTAATGATGCTTTGAGGAAGAGTTATAACGTCCCTTAGATTGATATTGAGGTGTTGAACAAGTGTTAAGAAGGTTCCATAAGGATCGGAGATCAAACGAGTCAACGAGAACAAGTCTTGGAAAATTTGGGCATTATACGGCCGGACATACTTGCCATATAAAATTCACGGACCGTATGTCCGTAGTGATTCGGCCCGGCATGGCACACCTCAGTTGGACCCGAACATACGGTCCAAACATACGGCCGGATGAAAAATATCTGCGGACTTGTATGTTGTCCGTATGTTCTAGTCGGGTCTGAACTTAAATGATATAAGGGACCTCTCCTTCATTTTAATTCATTTCATCTTTCATCTCCACAAATCAAGAAACCTCTAGAATATTCCCTACACTTCATCCACAAGAACACAAAGGAAATTGATGATCAACTTCATCAAACCAACAAGAATCAAGAGTGTGGAACACATTAAAGTCATCTAAGCCAAGAAATTTCAAGAGAAGTGAAATAGGGTTTTGGTGCAAGAAGGATACTGTCACACCCTAACTTGGTAGGGCATGATGGGCACCCGACCCTTACTTAGGGCCGAGCAAACCCGCTGATCCTCGTGATACTCATAATCTTACTGGACTCTTAAATCATGAAATGAATGCATAATGTAAGCTTTTAAAAAAATGCTTTTCGTCCTTCTCAATTCAAGTAAAATCTGTAATCATATGAAATCTGTAACATAATGCATAATGATACATCGACTTACAGAGCCGCTTATAAGACTGACATGTTACATACGTGACTCGTACATAAAGTCTCTAACATAAATCAAGATACCATAACCTAGATACTGCGACTCGGCGGTACTCATTCGGAAGGAAATGGAGCTCGCGATCCGGCTGGAACATCTTCTACTAGTATCCTCTACTCATCCGTAAACACACACGTGGCATGAAACGCAGACCCCCGAAGAAAGGGGTCGGTACGAAATAGGTGCGAGCATGTAAAGCATGAAATACGGTGAAACGGATCATGCCGAAATTAGGAGTATAGAAAAATCATAAGACTTGCCTCTGAAACATAAATCATGCGTATCAATATCATATCTAGCCCATTATGGGACTGAGTGACATAAGTAAATAATCATCATGTACATATGCATGTATAACGTGTCCCGGCCCTCTAGTGAGGGACTCGATAAATAAAATCGTCATATACATGTACATATAATGTGCCCCGGCCCTCTAGTAAGGGATGCGGTGAATGAAGTCATCATATGCCATCCTGGCCGCCTCCCCCATATCATCATATCATCATATACATATATATATATATATATATATATATATATATATATATATATATATATATATATATAATCGTCCCCGGCCCTCTAGTGAGGGACGCGGTGAATAATGCAGTGGAGTTTTGCACGAATACATGCCCTGGCCCGGGACGCAGTGAAAGAAGTAATAACAGCTCGCAAGAGCAGAGTAGTGAGAAACCATATGCATATAAATCAACTTTCAAGATTCAGTAGATACGTAGACAAATCAACGCTCGAGTATCAAACGATAGTCATGTTACAACCATTCTAAATACCATTAGGACTGCATTAAAGAGAAATTTGAGGGATCGTAGACATGTATCAAACCAATCCGAGCCCGCCCATGAAAGTTACGGGCATTATTCGCTATAGAACCTTTTACGAACATATCAAAGCAATCCGAGCCCATTTATGAAAGTTAGGGACATTATTCGACATAGAATCCGTTAGGAACAAGAACTCTTTATGCAACATTTATTATCCAATCATACAAAAGACACAAGGACCATGGCTCGACTATATTAGGAATGCTAACATCAAGAAGTGAATAAGAATCGTAGACATGCTCGGATCTTATGAATAGAGTACCCCAAGGCTCGTATCATATCTTACTTACATCTAAGACATGCCAAAAGAAAGAAAGGATAAGCTTTACATACCTCGTCCGCTTCCTAAGCTAATCCGAACTTAAGTCTCGGGCTTCCCAAGATCTATAACAACGTCATTAGATACCAAACATTAGTTATAGGTACTCAAGAGTCCAATCCTAAGCTAGCACTTTATTTATAAAAATTCGGGCAGCATTTCCTTTATAAATTCAACAACCCCGAGAATTCAACTAGACCAAATTATCAACAACAATACCAACAACCATATTAACAACATCAACAATTAATTCAAAATGGGCCAACCAATATACAACACCACCCGAAACCTCCAAACTCTATAAGAACAACAACAACAACACATTCCTCTCTTCCAAATTCATGAACTACACCAACAATCCACACGTTAACAACTTCGTTCTCATGAATACAATAAGCTATATTAAAATCACATTAGCGTCTACAGCAACCCACAACGATTACAACTTCAATTTGAACCATTAAACCTTCATTTTCATCATAGAATCCACAACAACAACAACCAAAAATACTAAATAAAATTAGTTCATCACTCCTACACAACACCACACCTACACGGCTCAACACCAACACGTATAGTTCCATGAATTTCATTCATTTCTACACACTACAACATGCACAAATCATCCATAACACATGTAAAAGGAGATTAAACCTTACCTTTACCCCTTTAACTTCTCAACTTGGCTAGGGTTTGTAGCTTGCAAACATGAATGGTTTGATTGCTCCAACAACTACTCCACGTTAATAAGGACCTTCCAATTGGTTGAAATGCTAGAAGAAAATTATTTTTTTGATCAAGATTCAAAGGCTCCAATTCGGCTAGCCATGGCCGAATTTCTCTCTTCTCCTCTCCAAGTTTCTAGAGCTTGTGTAAAATGATGAATTGTCTTGCTTTGTCATCACTTATGCATATATATATATACATATCCCCTACAAATACAAGGTGTACACATGTACCACTCATGGCTTAAGGCAATCAAATTTTGCCAAGCCATGGGTGGTACCCCACACGGCCACATAGCTTTTTCATGAAATATTTATTTCAACTTCTAGCCCCTAATTTTCCTTAATATTCCCATCCAATTAAATTATAAGCAACTCGTGCCTTAAAGCAAAATCGGAGGTTAAAAGTCTCTACCTCGTATCCCGAAATAGTCTTGTCCTTAACTTATCGCGGTTAGCTCGGAATATTCCAATGTACAAAATACGGAATATAACAGATACTTCCACTTAAGAATTATTTCTACGCTATCTAAGGTAAGTTTCATGGTATTTTCATGATGTTTGATGTATTGATAAGTTGAAACACTTGGATTGTAGAAGAGTGTAGAAAATGGGTCATAAATGTGTGAATAATATCATTGTTGAGTAGTAGTTGGAAGGAATCATGAAAATGGATATGTTGAGACTATAAATACGTTATAAATGACATTTAGGACATGGAATAAGTATTGTATGAGAAAGTACGCGATAGTGAACTTTGATCATGATTATGGAGAATTTGGAGTGAAATTGTGAAATGTGGGCAATGCAATTGAATGATGATTGTTGGTTATGATATTGTGATTGTTATTATGAATGTTTGGGAGTTGATATGGAATATGGAGGAAGTCGTATAAACAAAGGAAATGCTGCCCAATTTTCTCTAGCCTTAGTAAGCAAATTCTTATGATTGTTTAGCTAAATGACGATACGAATTCTCTTGAAGGTAGAACGTGGGCATTAAAGGAGAACAAGCAAGCGATAGACTAGTTAAACGACAAAGGTATGTGAGGCTAGTCCTTTCTTTCCAAGGCATGAATCTTATGACATGGATTTCTTTCTTCTTCATGAATCTCCTATTTCCAAGAAAACTAAGAATCCTTGTTCATAAATAGTCATATGAGATAAGAAGTAAACTATGAGTACGATAATGATGATGATAAGCTTAAGTCTAAAGATTCTAGAGATCATGATATGATGTGCCTACAAAGCTAATGGTGTTAACTAGGATCTATTGATGTTTTCCTTATGTGCACTCACCTTAAAACGTTAGTCCCTCCAAGGTGAGATATGACGCTTATGATTACTCCATAACGTAATCGGGGGTTCACGACCTTATGTCACCCCGACATAGCTATAGTTGCTATCCAGTTCTAATGTATGTTTTGAGGATATATGTCTAATGATGCTAAGTTATGATAACGTCATGATATGTCTATGAGATGAATAATAATGATAAGAATATGACATGACGATGCGATTCAACCGAGCTAAAAGGCCGGGCATGTCACCGCGAAGGCGGGCTACATATGATTCCACCGTGCCTAAATGGCTGGGCATGTCACCGCTAAGGCAGGCTGCTATGTTTACACCGAGCCTAGAAGGTCGGGCATGACGCCACTAGTGGGCTGGATGTGATGGTTACCCAGACGCGGGTTGACGATGATGATGTATGTATGATATGATGATGTATACGCTATGGTAATTCATATGATATGCTACGTACGATATATGTATAAAATGTATCCATTCAAAGAGTACGCAAGTTATGTCTTCATCTTATGCCTTATGATTTCTCTATTATGTTTATTTCATTCATGCCTTACATACTCAGTACAATGTTCGTACTGACGTCCGTTTTATTTGGACGCTGTGTTCATGCCCACGGTAGACAGGGAGGCGATCCAGACTCGTAGGAGCTGTTAGTTGTTTGAGTGCACTCCATTTTCCCGGAGGTTCCATTGATTATTCTTTTGGTATATCTATGTATATGTATGTTTTGGGCATGACGGGGTCCTGTCCCGTCCATATGTCTAGTACTCTAGTAGAGGCTCGTAGATACGCTGTATGGGTAGTATGGTCTCACAAGTCTCTCATATGTATATGCATGTATATATATATATATATTATTTTGAAAGTCGAAGGGCTTATGTATATAAAGTAAATATGTTTCAAATGTTAATAGTTTTTCCATGGTTATGAGCACAAGAGTTATGAATGGGAGCAGATAAGTAACAGATTGAGCGGTGTTCGGTGGGTAGCCCCGGACATCCGTCATGGCCCGTAGCCGGGTCGTGACGAAGTGGTATCGGAAGCGGTTCGGTCCTAGGAAGTGTCTACGAACAAAGTCTAGTAGAGTCTTGTTTATGGTGTGTTGCGCGCCACGCTAATAAACAAGAGGCTACAGGGCATTTAGGAAAAATGACCATCTTTCTTCTTATGAGATCGTGCGATAGAGCTGTGCTATAAGATTTTATCCTCCCTAATAGTGTGTTATGATTTCAGAAATGCCGCTAAAAGGAAAAGCTAAAGCCGCCCAGAAGGGCAAGACTACGATGAAAAGGCGGGCAGAAAGAGAGCCGCCAATGAATGTAGATGAGGGTGAATCACACCATGAGGATTTATCTAATGCCTCCACTACTCCGACTATTACGGAAGAGCAAGAAGGGGCTTCAGCTCCAGCTCCTATGCCTCCAGTTCCTCCACCGACTACTTGGGTCAACAAGTGACCGAAGCCATTCACTTATTGACACAGTTAGTTGCCGCTCAGGCACAGCGGCAGAATGTGGGCCCAAGTGATAGGTCAGCTAGTACTAGAGCCCGTGATTTCATGAGTTTAAATCCTCCGAAATTCTTTGGGTCAAAGCTGGATGAAGACCCGCAAGGCTTTATTGATGAGATGTTGAGAACATTGGGGATTGTTCATGCCTCCGAAATTAAATCTATGGAGTTGGCATCTTATAGACTCCGGGATGTGGCGGTATTATGGTATAATAATTGGATAACATCAAGGCAAGAGAATGCACCTCCTCCCGTTTGGCAAGAATTCGTAGATGCTTTCATCCGCCATTATTTGCCACCCGAGGTCCGCCGAGCCAGAGCGGATAGATTTCTAAATTTGAGGCAAGGGAATATGAGCGCTCGGGAGTATAGCCTTCAATTTAATTCTTTGGCTAGATATGCCCCGACTATGGTGGCCGATATGGGAGATCGGGTGCATAGATTTGTGAGTGGCTTAGGGCCGCATTTGTTTAAAGATTGTTTGACAGCTTCATTCTAAGATAAGATGGATATTTCCTGTATTCAAGCCCATGCCCAAAATCTAGAAGGACAACAACCTCCGCAAAGGGGTGATCGTGATGTTGATAGAGGACAAAGCAAAAGGGCCAGATCTATGGGCACAGGCAGTGATTATAGAGGGGGATCAAGGCAGGCACATTCTAGACACTCAGGCCAGTCAGTGACTAGTGCACCTCCAAGATTTACGGGCAGGAGATTTGATCGCTCCATTCTTTCGGGACAGGGTCAGAGTTCGAGAGCCTCCGGTTCCCAGTTTGGGGGTGATTATAGTCAGAGGAGACCACCGGTTCCCTGATGCAGGCAGTGCAGAAAATTACACTCGGGGCCATGTCGTCAGGGCACGGATGCTTGTTATATTTGTGGACAGGCTGGACACTTGATGCGTGATTGTCCTTCGAGGTATGGTAGAGGTGGGGTTCATTCCACGGGATCGAGCGGTAGGCTCCTCTTGGTGCGCCGGCGGGCGGACTCCCCGCGTATTCCGGCGGGCGAGGTAGAGGCCGGGGGAGCGTCTACTTCGGGTGCCACACGGTATATGCTTTAGCGGACGACGGGATCTCGAGTCCTCCCGGATGTGGATTCTGACGGTACATTATCAGTATTTTTCTATGATGTGTATGCATTGATAGATCAGGATTCTACGCTATCTTATATTACTCCATATTTTACTAATCGTATTGGGGTGAAACCAGAGCCAATCAAACCTTTTAAGGTATCTACTTCGGTTGGTGATCCCGTGATAGCTAGGCAAGTATACAAAGATTGTACGATTGTGATATGTGACCGCCAAACTAAAAGCGATTTAGTTGATTTTGGAGATGTTAGATTTTGATGTGATTATGCGTATGGATTGGTTGGCCTCATGTTATGCTAATGTTGATTGCCGTATGAAAGTAGTTCAATTTCAATTTCTGGGAGAGGCTGTGCTTGAATGGAAAGGTAATATGGCAACTCCAAGAGGTAGGTTTATTTCCGACCTTAAGGCAAGAAAGATGATAGCTAAGGGCTATACTTATCACTTTAGTCCGAGTTCACGACACTGAAGCAAAGTCGCCAACTTTCCAATCCGTTTCGGTAGTGAATGAATTTTTGAATGTATTTCCAGATGAACTTCGAGGCCTTCCTCCAGAAAGAGAGATTGACTTTGCCATTGATGTGTTGCCGGACACCAAGCCTATTTCTACTCCTCCTTACCAGATGGCTCCGGCAGAATTGAAAGAGCTAAAGGCACAGTTTAAAGATTTGCTTGAAAAGGGGTTTATTAGACCCAGTTCATCACCGTGGGGAGCGCCTGTCCTATTTGTGAGAAAGAAAGATGGCTCCCTACGAATGTGTATTGATTACAGGCAGTTGAATAAGGTGACGATTAAGAACAAATATCCTCTTCCAAGGATTGATGATTTATTTGATCAGCTACAGGGTGCCAAGTGGTTCTCCAAAATAGACTTTAGATCGGGTTATCATCAAGTGAGAGTTAGAGAAGAAGATATTTCCAAGACAGCCTTCAGAACGAGATATGGCCATTATAAATTTCGGGTGATGTCATTTGGGCTAACTAATGCTCTGGCAGTGTTCATGAATTTAATGAATAATGTATTCAGGCCTCTTTTGGATCTATTCGTAATAGTATTCATTGATGATATTCTGGTGTACTCTCGTACTGAATAAGAACATGCCGATCATTTACGTATTGCCCTTGGAATCCTTCGAAATCGAGAATTGTACACGAAATTTTCAAAGTGCGAGTTTTGGCTAAATTCTGTGACATTCTTGGGTCATGTGATTTCAAATGATGGCACTCGAGTTGACACTCAGAAGATTGAAGCTGTGAAGACTTGGCCAAGGCCTACGACGCCTACAGAAGTTCGTAATTTTCTGGGATTGGCAGGATATTATAGAAGGTTCGTAGAGGGCTTTTCATCTATTTCAGCCCCAATGACGAAACTAATCCAGAAGTCAGCAAAATTTCGGTGGAATGATGCTTGTGAGCGTAGCTTCCAAGAATTGAAAGACAAGTTGACCTCAGCTCCAGTTTTAACACTTCCAGAAGGGCCAGATGGCTATGTTGTGTATTGTGATGCTTCTGGCGTGGGGTTAGGATATGTATTGATGCAGCACGGTAAGGTTATTGCCTATGCTTCGAGACAGCTGCGGAAACATGAAAAGAACTACCCAACCCATGATCTCGAATTGGCTGTAGTTATTCATGCATTAAAGATGTGGAGACATTATTTGTATGGTGTGCACGTTGACATTTATACAGATCACAAAAGTCTTCAATACATTTTCAAACAGAAGGAGCTGAATCTACGGCAGCGGTGGTGGTTAGAATTATTGAAAGATTATGATGTCGATATTTTATACCACCCCGGGAAAGCAAATGTAGTAGCGGATGCGCTTAGCTGCCGATCAATGGGAAGCTTATGTGAAGCTCCTTCAGAGAAGAAAGAATTGATTCATGAGCTCCACCAACTAGCTAATCTTGGAATACGTCTAATTGATTCAGGTGGTGTAGGAGTGAGTGTTAGTGATCCCACAGTCTCGTCCTTGAATATGGAAGTGAAAGAGCGACAGTATGAAGATCCCCAGTTGAACCATTATAGAGATACATGTCATGCAAAGGAGAAGTCTCCATTTGAAACCTTTATAGATGGAATTCTTAGATACCGAGGCAGGCTATGCATTTCGAATGCTGCCTAATTGCGTCGTCGGATCCTAGAGAAACTTATTATTCTTGGTATTCCATTCATCCAGGAATGACAAAGATGTATCATGATCTCAAATTGATCTACTGGTGGGATGGCATGAAAAGAGACATAGCGAGGAATTTGTGATACCAATGCCCAAATTGCCGGCCAGTGAAGATAGAACATCAAAGGCCGGGGGACTATTGCAAGGGATGGAAATTCCTACGTGGAAATGGGAAGTGATTAATATGGATTTTATTGTGGGATTGCCCCGTTCCCGAGGCAAGTATGATTCTATATGGGTGATTGTGGATAGATTGACGAAAGCAGCTCATTTTCTTCCAGTCAGAACCACACACTCAACAGAAGATTATGCAAGGTTGTATATCAAGGAAATTGTGAGACTTCATGGTGTTCCGATATCCATTATTACAGACAGAGGAGCGCAGTTTACAGCCAAGTTCTAGAAATCCTTCTAAGAAGGTTTGGGTACTCAAGTAAAGCTCGGCACGGCATTTCATCCGCAAACTGATGGACAAGCCGAACGTACTATTCAGACTTTGGAGGATATGCTAAGAGCATGTATTCTATATTTTGGTGGTAGTTGGGACGACCACTTACTCCTAATCTAGTTTGCATACAACAATAGCTACCATTTCAGTATCCAAATGGCTCCGTATGAAGCTTTATATGGACGGAAGTGAAGATCTCCAATTGGATGGTTTGAAATCGGAGAAGTGCAACTAATAGGCCCTGAGTTTGTCACGACCCAACCCCGTAGGCCATGACTAGTGCTCGAGCTGGACACTCGTATACACTTGTTATCTATAGTCATCCACTACTAGCATGAACGAGTACTGTTATAAGTATAAGGGCAAAACATATGCAAGTCGAAAACTTCTATCTCTGAAGAGTTACGACCTATAACGAGGTAATATCGCACCAAAGCCGGCAAGGCATATATATATATATATATATGGGAACGTCCCAACAAAACATAAGCGAGAAGGCTACCTTCATACACAATGCCATGATAAACATATATAGCTACGCAGGCCGACAAGGCTGCCACTAAAATGGGTACGCCCCAAACACAAGTCATAACCATATAACAAAACAACAACCATACATAGACCCACACTTGTGACCACAGACCTCTAAGAGTGACAACGACTTCATATGACGGGACGGGGCCCCCGTACCTGCACTGAACGATAACATATATATATATATATCAAAAGGTTATACCACGAAACTATGCCCGGAACAAAGGAGCACTCGGAATAGGCGAGTAGATATCCTAGGAGCCGGCGGATCTCCGAAGCGTGTGTACGTACTGCGGGCATGAAACGCCCCCCCGAAGAAAGGGGGGTCGGTACGAAATATGTGCCGAGTATGTAAAGCGTGAAACATAGTAAATAGAATCATATACGAGACAAGGTGTATAGGACTCAATGCAACAACCGAGTTTCATAAAACTTGCCTTTTTAACATATTTCATTTGTATCGTTCTCATATCAATATCAATATAATGCTTTATAATCAAAGCGCATAATCATTCTGTATATAACATATATAACGTGTCCCTACCCTTTAATAAGGGACTCGGTATTTATAATCATAACATCATAAACGTAAACATATTCGTGTCCCGGCCCTTTAGTAAGGGACTCGGTAATAAGGAATATATGCCCTCCTGGCCTCCATCTCCAAACCATCATATCATCACATCATCATCATCATATATATATATATATATATACGTGTCCCGCCTCAGTGAGGGACTCGGTGAATAGTATAATAGATCGGCGCACGAGAACGTACCCTGGCCCGGGACTCAGTGAAGGATATAGCGGTAAGCACGAGCAGAGTAATAAGCAACCACATATATATGTAAAATATTTTTTTGGGACTCAATGAATAGTAACTAAATCAATTCTTGGACATTAGCATGTTACATTATATAAAAACCAAGCATACTTATGCAATTCCTTTTAACAAAATAAGAACTCTTGTACATAACATATTAGTCCATCATGTAATAAATAACGAGATCATATTTCAACTATACCAACATTTTCAACATTACGGACGAATAACAATCACATATCATACTAGGAGTTAGAGAGTGGAGTCACCCGAGGCTCAAATTATATCTTACTTACGTCTAGGACATGCCAAAAGAAGGAAGGAATAGGCTTTGCGTACCTTTAGCGTTTAATCGTATAATAACTTGTACTTGCTGCCCAACAACACTTATCCTATATCAAGATATCAAGAGCTACAGTTAGTCTACAAAGGATTTTAATACGCACTCTAACACTCACAATCCATTTCAAACATTTAGACGACGTTTCGTTCGCATTCGAACCAACTAGTGCTACAAGCTAACATTGCTAGTCATTCCTTTCTTATATCTTCTCGAACTTGTTTAACATGACTTAGGGAACTTTGGACAGCTTGTATATCATACAATTCAGTCCCAACTCTCGGCCAAACAGCCCACACAACAATACCAATTCACCTTTACTACATGTTCATAATAACATTCAATCACTCAACAACATTACTTCATTTCTAATCTTAAAACAGTCCACGGTTTGGACTGCTTACACATCTCAACATGATTTGTTTCATTATCACCTTAATTCACCTATTCAACATACATACAATGTACCACAATGTGCACAACAACAACAATCAAAACTTGGCACAAAACAGTCCATAAAATCCCCTAAAACAGTCCCCCACACGACTTCAATGCCATTCTTATAACTTCTTGATTTTCACTCATCTATTCACATTACAACACCTTCAATCCATATCCAATATATATGCACAAGAAAACCAAACATAATTCCATTCAAATCTACAACACATGGCTCATTTAACTTTAAGAAAACAGCCCAATTCTAACATGCACATCATAAACCAATTCTACAATCTTAGTTCCATTACATATGGTGGCATACACTTATTTACCAACAATGCATGCAAAATGGAACCAACCATGGCTTCACCAAGCTCACGGCTCAACCTCAAGTTCAACCACAACAACAACCCAACAACAACATGCATGAATTATACATTCAAATCTTCATACAACACAAGAACAATGATCATTTCTTACCTTGTAACTTGTCCTTCAAACTTGGCCGGATCTTCAACTCTATGGAATGCTACACCTCCTTGTCTCTACCCAACAACTACCACACGTCCTTATACACTTGAAGAAGAATTTTTCTACTTGGAACAATTGATTTTTGGATCAAAATAGAGGAGGGTGTTCTCGGCCAGCTTGTAGCCGAGAGCCTCTCTCTCTATCTCTATATTTTTCCAACTTTGGATTGTTAAAATGAATTTCTAGTTGGGTTGTGAATCAGCAATTCCATTTATATATGCAGTTCACAAAATGGACATGTGTCCCACCCAAGTTCTTAGCCAATGAGAGGTGGCCAAATCACAAGTTGGACCCACACGGCCACTTAGGCTCACTAATGATGTGATTAAGTCTTAATCTCACTTAGTCATCCAATCTTGGTCAATTAATCCTTATTTTCCAATAATGTTCTTATACCAAACGAAATTCATAGGCTATTTGATGCATCGAAACGAAATCGGGAGATGAAAACCACTGTCCCAGAACCCTAAAACAAAATCGCTTTGTCTTTAACTTGTCGCACTTAGCTTTATAATGCCCCTATGTAAAGATAACGGGACATAACATTCTTCCTCCCTTTAGGACATTCTTCCTCGAATGTTGTCCTAACCCCACCAGGTCTTACAAGAATTGGGGAAAAGGGTTCTTTTATCAATAGCACATAGATTGATCAGATCATTACATATTTAAGCAAGGAGTTTTAGATTACACCGAGGCACGCGTAGTAAACAAATGGGGATATTTCTTCTTCATCTCTTCCTCGGCTTCCCAGGTCATCTCTTCCCCGTTATTATTCCGCGAGAGAAAGTTTAACGAAATCACGTCTTTGGCTCGCAATCTCTTATACGACGGTCAAGTATAGCTATCGGTGCTCTTCGTAGGACAACTTTCATTACTTGGACATCATCCGCGAAAACACCCTAGACGGATCACTTATATACTTTCGAAGCATGGACACGTGGAACACCGGATGCACCGCCCCAAATTGTAGTAAAATCTAATTCGTAGGCAACTTTGCCTAACTTTCGGATAACTCACCCGATAAGGTCCAATGTATCTCGGACTCAACTTTCCTTTCTTACCAAACCTCATAACACCCTTCATGGGCGACACCTTCAAGAATACCCATCGCCTACACGAAATTCTAGGTGTCGACGTCGATTATCTGCATACGACTTCTGTCGACTGCGATTAGTTGCCGATAATCTCTCTGAATAAGTTTCACTTTATCGACGATTCTTGAATCATATACGGGCCTATCAACTTAGTCTCACCCCGTCACGTCCTTTGACCTATGGGTGATGAACTCTCTGATATAGAGCCTCGTATGGTGCCATGCCGGATACTAGCATAAGTCCGCAAACTCGATAAGCGCCGGGTGACCATCCCAACTACCTACGAAATCAATGACACGGGCCGTAACATATCTTGTAGTGTCACTGATAGTACGCTCGGCACGTCCGTCGATCCCTTCGAGGATGATGGAATGCGTGTCTTTGAGACTCAGGGTCCCCAATCCCTCTTGAAAAGATCTCCCGAAAATTAGTACATGCTTGGCTCCCCTTGGAGATAATAGCCATAGGAACCCCATGCGAATTACTATTTCCTTGACGTATAGTACTCATAATCTTCCGTGAATATGTAGTCCTAGCGGCGAGGAAAATGAGTTATTTCGTCAAATCAACGATGACCCGAGAAGTCATACTTCCTTGGAGATGCGTGCGAACGGTAGACCTGTGACAAAGTCCATATTGATTATTATATCCCGTGTTTTGGCATATTCGGAAGATTTGGAAATAACCTTGGGTTGTAAGGAATAAGGTCATGTGTGAATATTTTTTTAATATGTGAATGCCGGTTATGGAAACTTGAATGCGGATACAATGGAGAAGGCCTAAGGGCAAAGTTGGAATTTTGAAAATTTGTTTCGGGAATTTATGAAAGATGATTCATGATGAATTGGGCTTGAAAAAAAAAAGGAAAATAAGGCCCAAGTTGAGAGGGGTGGCCGGCCAACATAGGCCCAAGCCCATGGGGTTTTAATTAAATTTTTACCCATGTGATAAATGTTATATTAGCCTAGAAGTTTCAAGATTTAGCAAGAAAAACAAAGAACAAAAGAGAAAAAAAAGAAGGAAGAGCAATCGGCCAAGAAGGGAAAGAGAGAGAAAAAAAAAAAGAAAAAATCCTAGCCTTCAATCTTGATCCAAAATTCTTGTTCTTTGTGAATTCTTAACAAGTTCAAGACGCTCTTCAACGTGGTACAATTAGTTTGGCGAAAGAACCACGTTTGCGGACAAGTGGAAATTTCAAGAAAAAGGTAAGAATCTTGTTCTTTTATGTTATGGAAGATGTAGGTATGTTATAATGGTTGGAATGGAATGAGAATTATGGAAATTGTGTGTGTGTGTGCATGAGGCCGTGTGTGTGTGCAAGTATGTGTGGCCGTGTGATGTTGCTTTGGTGGGGGAAGATGAATTAAATTTATTTAGCATGTTAATTATGTTGTTGTGTGCCTTTGTGATGTAAAGGAAGGTTTAATGAATTAAGTTAGCTTGAAAGTTGGTTGTATGTTGTTATGAGAAATCTATGTGAATTTGATGTAATTTTTATATAATGATGAAAGTAAGATCTTAGATGTGAATTGTGGTTATGATTTATGAAATTGGGAGATGGAAGAATGTTATGAATATGCATGTTGAGAATTGAAAGTTTTGGAGGAGTTATGGTTTGATGGAAACTTTGTACATTTTATGGAATATGAGAAATATGTCCAATTTGTATTTGAATGGTTTTGGATTAGTAAATAAATATGAGAACGTAGACATGAAGTTGGAAGTGTGAAGTCGGAATGGAAACTAATGCATTATGTCGAAAAGTAGATTAATGTGTTTTATTGTGTTATTGATATTGTTGATGTTGTTGTTGGGTTGTCGTTGGTTGTTTTTTGAGCCGAGTTGAACCTCGGGGGTGTCATATTAATAGGGGAAGTGCTTTGCCGAAATTTCGGTAGCCAAGTATAACCCCAAGATTGAAATGTTAACTTGCATGAATAGTAATTGGTAAATGTGACCATTTGCGGATTCTAGGCGAAACGGGATTGGAGATTAAGCGAGCGTAGGACGTCCGTAAGGTATGTAAAGCTTACCTATTCTTCATATGGCATGTCTTAGACCTACTAGGCCGAAAACGGAACCTCGGGAATGATTCTGCTCCTAGAAATCCGATTTTGATTTTGGTTACTATTCATTCAGCGTAATTGATTCATAATGCTCACCTTTGGACATAAGAATGCCTAAACCTTTGTATCTTTTGTGAATGACCCGAATCACTTCGAACCTTTCTTAGATGACTTTACGGAGCCTAATGTACGTAAATTATGTTCGCCGCCTCGACTCGACCCGAGGTGGGCCCGCAAGTCCCGAGACTTCTCCTATTTGATTCGTTTGGCTCGTTTTCGTTCGATATGAAAAAAGTGTTCGCTTATGACATTGAGGTCCGTTTGAAATGTCCGATAATGATATTTGAAAGTTCGTTACTATGAATGATGCTAAAATTTTCTGAAAATGATCTACGGTGTATTTTTGAGAAAATTGATAAGTTAAAAGTCCGTAACTTTTGTATACTAATTCCGATGTACTCAATATTCGTTTGGAGCCTTCTGAGGCTACTGTATATCGTATACCTATATATGGAATTATGTGTTGAGTCTGAAATTTACTTTTGATATGCATATGGTTTACGCACTACTCCGCTCGTGCCATTTATTATGGTTTCGTTCGCCGGTACCCGGGCCGGTTTTGTGATCGTGCGCCTTATGACATATTCGGCAGTATGATGTGTTACGGTTTCCGAGACCTCGCCATAGGGCCGGTTACCGTCCATGGTGTTATGATGTGATATGGCTTCTGATATATTCTGATGATATGATGTGTGTGATGTTATGATGTGTTCGGAGACGTACGGGGATTTGAAAGCTTCCGGAGTATGATGTGTTGTGGCACCAGCATCGGGGGTGACCACGTATTCGAGCTTTATGCATGATTTTTTTTTTGCATTACGTGCATTTGTATTTCGCGCGGGTTTGATCGGTTACGTCTGTATTTGTCTCTGTATCTCCTAGATCCATTTATGATTTGAGTTATTGTACCTCTTTGCTTTACATACTCAGTACTTCTTTCGTACTGACCCCCTGTTCCTCGGGGGCTGCGCTACATGCCGCGGTACAGACGCTTCGCGTGGTACGCCACCAGTTTAGGACCTCTGTTCTGCTGTCTGGATTGCTCCTTGATCCGGTCCGAGCTCACACTTTTGGTATATACCCTTTTCTCATTGTGTATTCGTACATTTGCTACTATTCGGGTACGGCGGGGCCTGTCCCGTCATATGTTCGTATGTTCGGATCGGTTTGTGAGGCACGTAGTCATATTTGTGGGTCGTGGGTCCGGTTTGTTCATATGTGATCCGGTTGTGCGTATATAGTTTTGTTTTGCGCCATTAAGCGGTCCCGTACGCTACTACGGCCGATATGGCCCACATGTTTATGTGAGTATGTTTGGGCGATGTACATTCCGCCAACTTTGATTACGATGTGATATTTTGATACGGGCGACCGCTAGGGTAGCATTTGTATGATATCGACTTTTGATTTTCGGTACGAGTTATATCTGTTAAATCTGAGTATGCCTTATTTTGATGATTTGGTTCGTCAGTTCGTTTGGGTGCCTGAGTAGGGCACCAGTCACGGCCCACGGGGTTGGGTCGTGACAAAAGTGGTATCGAAGCGATCGTCCTCGGAATGTCTACGGCCGTGTCTCGTAGAGTCTTGTTTATCGGTGTGTTGTGCACCACATCTATAAACGAGGAGGCTACAGGACATTTAGGGTGTTACCTTTCTTTGGATCTTAGATCGTGCGATAGAGCTGTGCTATTAGGATGACTATTCTGACTGATTGTTATATTTTTCAGTAATGCCTCCGAAGAAGGCGACGGCTGCCCAGAAGGGCAAAGCAGTGCCAGAGACGGGAGAGACTAGCCGGGCTCAGAGGGTTACTAGGGCCCGTGCTCAGACTATGCCTGATGTTGTGCCCCGGTCAGAGGGCTCTACTGTACCACTACCGGAGGGGCCGAGAGCAGACCCACCATTAGCTCCACAGGCCCCAGCCCCCCAGCCGAGTACTGAGGACAGGACGTTGAGGGAGGCGGTACAGTTGTTGACGACTATAGTAGCGGGGACGGGCTCACGGACGCGGACCGAGGGGCGATGATGATGATAGACGTGACAGTCTGAGGGTCCGTGATTTCTTGACATGTAGCCCCCCAGAGTTTTTCGGGTCCAAGCCCGACGAGGACCCCCATGACTTCATTCGGGAGATGAGGCGCTCACTGGGGCTGGTCAGGGCCTCAGAGACCGAGTCGGTCGAGCTAGCCTCACACAGGTTACGGGGTATTGCTCTTAATTGGTACGAGTCCTGGGAACTATCCCGGGGTGAGGGTGCTGCCCCAGCTACGTGGGACGAGTTCACAGCTGCTTTCCTCCGCCATTTCTTGCCCGGAGGCTGCGGAGGGCGAGAGTTGATAGGTTTTTGCGGATAAAGCGAGAGGGGGTCGGAGTGTTCGCGAGTATAATCTTGAGTTTGATTCTGCGGCCGGTATGCTCCTACCATAGTGGCGGACATGGAGATCGGATGCACGGTATGTGCTTGGGGGATCGTTACTTGGTTGACGCACGTATGTCGATGGCGAGCGCGAACGGATATGGATATTGCCGGGTTACGGGCCTACGCTCGGGGGATGGAGGACCGGCACCGGCGGACCGGCCCGGCGAGAGATCGTGATAGGAGGCCGCCCCGAGGGCCGGTCGCCGGATATTTTGGAGATTCTAGAGGCGGGCGGCCTCGGTCACGACGATCGGGTGGATATTTCCCTCCGTCGGGTCGGGATGTACGATCTACCGTGGCGATTCGATGGCGCGGGACCGTCCGGGACGGACCGAGTTCCGAGCCGGGTCCTCGAGCTAGTAGAGGTCCCGGTCGGACTAGGCCGCCTATGCCCGGTGTTCGCATTGTGGGAGATCGCACCCGAGGGGGAGTGCTTTCCGGGCTACGGGGGCTTTGTTTTCTTGCGGCCGCCGGGGCCATATTATGCGAGATTGTCCGTGGGTGGGCGGTTACGGTGGTGCGGCACGGCCCGACGGGCTCGATTCTTTGGTTCGTCATCTACTCCCTTCGGCCATGCGCCCTGCGGGGCGAGGTATGCCAGCTCCAGCGGGCCGCGGCAGAGGCCGTGGCGGGGGTTCTGATTTTAGCGGTCCTTCGAACCGCGTATATGCTTTGACTGGTCGGCAGGACCCAGAGGCACCGCCAGACATAGACCCAGGTATATTATTAATCTTTTCCTGATGAATATGTGTACTGATAGACTTATGTTCTATTATATTGCGCGATTTTCTTCTTCTGTGTGGGTAAAAGTAAGGTAAAAATCCGAATTAGCGGGATCATTTAAGATGGACATATATACGGGCGAATATATAGGAATTTGGATGGCTAAGACGGTAGACCATATAGATAGGAGGTAAACGATCCCTTAGGCCGGAGTGGGACCCGCTATGAAAAAATTTTCGGAAATTTTCTTGAGGCACCAACCTGCCCTAAATTACGTGACGAAGGTCGTGTGGGGTAGTCGACGCCATTATATCGGCAATAACGCACCAAAATGCATGAAAGTTTCGAAGTTAAGCGTCTTTGGAACCAGGGTAATCCGGGATGGGTGACCCCCCTGGGAAGTATGTCGAAAATTTTCCCAAACATGGAGATATGGGCCAAATAAGAACTTGGGTTAACCTAAGTGAAATTTGTATATAAGGGGTGCTCAGAAACCCGACGAAGAGTGGAGTGGGTGATAAATCGTTGATAGGAAAATTTTGTAAGTGATTCTGTATGCCACATTTTTGCGCCTCTGATTTCGATGAAGCCCTATCTATTATGCCTTTATATTTTCGAATCCGATTACACTTCTATCTGATGTACCTCTGTACGCCTAACTCTGGCTACGAATCTGTCCGACGTGTCTTCGTACGTCTGATTCTGATTACAAATCTGTCTGACACATCTTCGTATGTCTGACTTTGATTACGATCTGTTCGATATACTTCTGTATGTTCGGAGTATGAGTATGTCTGCTATGCTTCTGCACTTTCGAATCTGAATATGTTTTGTCCAATATACTTTTGTACGTCCGACTCTAACGACAAATTTGTACTGGTATATTTTTGTGCGTCTGACTCCGATCACGGATCTGTCTGGCCTACTTCCATATGTTTGACTTTGACTATGGATCTATCCGGTATGGTTCAGTACATTTGACTCTGAGTGTGAGTTTGTCCGATATGCTTCTGTGAGTTTGGCTTCGATCATGAATCTGTTTAGTATAACGTATCATTACGGTCCTGCCTGCCACACTTCTGTACCCCTAATCCTGGATATGATTCTGTCTGACATATTTCTAATCTCCTGGTTCTGACAAAGACTCTGTTCGCTCAATATCCGATTTAAGATTGTATGAACCGCTGGACCAATTAGGATTCCGAACAGCCCTAATACTGCAATCCCGGAAAATGATAGAAGGACTTGGAAAGTGAAGGCTCTTACAATTACTTCGATCAAGTGTAAGTATGTAATTGGCAGGCAGGCCTCCCCCGAAGCGTTTTGAAGACCCGTAAGGTTAATTCAACATTCGAGGACGAATGTTTTAAAGGGGGGAGGATGTTATATCCCGTGTTTTGGCATATTCGGAAGATTTGGAAATAACCTTGGGTTGTAAGGAATAAGGTCATGTGTGAATATTTTTTTTAATATGTGAATGCCGGTTATGGAAACTTGAATGCGGATACAATGGAGAAGGCCTAAGGGCAAAGTTGGAATTTTGAAAATTTGTTTCGGAATTTATGAAAGATGATTCATGATGAATTGGGCTTGAAAAAAAAAAGGAAAATAAGGCCCAAGTTGAGAGGGGTGGCCGGCCAACATGGCCCAAACCCATGGGGTTTTAATTAAATTTTTACCCATGTGATAAATGTTATATTAGCCTAGAAGTTTCAAGATTTAGCAAGAAAAACAAAGAACAAAAGAAAAAAAAGAAAAGAAGAGGCAATCGGCCAAGAAGGAGAAAAGAAAGAAAAAAAAAAAAAATTTCCTAGCCTTCAATCTTGATCCAAAATTCTTGTTCTTTGTGAATTCTTAACAAGTTCAAGACGCTCTTCAACGTGGTACAATTAGTTTGGCGAAAGAACCACGTTTGCGTGACAAGTGGAAATTTCAAGAAAAAGGTAAGAATCTTGTTCTTTTATGTTATGGAAGATGTAGGTATGTTATAATGGTTGGAATGGAATGAGAATTATGGAAATTGTGTGTGTGTGTGCATGTGTGCCGTGTGGTGTGTGCAAGTATGTGTGGCCGTGTGATGTTGCTTTGGTGGGGGAAGATGAATTAAATTTATTTGTTGTTAATTATGTTGTGTTGCCTTTGTGATGTAAAGGAAGGTTTAATGAATTAAGTTAGCTTGAAAGTTGGTTGTATGTTGTTATGAGAAATCTATGTGAATTTGATGTAATTTTTATATAATGATGAAAGTAAGATCTTAGATGTGAATTGTGGTTATGATTTATGAAATTGGGAGATGGAAGAATGTTATGAATATGCATGTTGAGAATTGAAAGTTTTGGAGGAGTTATGGTTTGATGGAAACTTTGTACATTTTATGGAATATGAGAAATATGTCCAATTTGTATTTGAATGGTTTTGGATTAGTAAATAAATATGAGAACGTAGACATGAAGTTGGAAGTGTGAAGTCGGAATGGAAACTAATGCATTATGTCGGAAAGTAGATTAATGTGTTTTATTGTGTTATTGATATTGTTGATGTTGTTGTTGGGTTGTCGTTGGTTGTTTTGAGCCGAGTTGAACCTCGGGGTGTCATATTAATAGGGGAAGTCTTTGCCAAATTTCGGTAGCCAAATATAACCCAAAGCTTGAAATGTTAACTTGCATGAATAGTAATTGGTAAATGTGACCATTTGCGGATTCTAATTAAACGGGATTGGAGATATAGCGAGCGTAGGACGTCCGTAAGGTATGTAAAGCTTACCTATTCTTCATATGGCATGTCTTAGACCTACTAGGCCGAAAACGGAACCTCGGGAATGATTCTGCTCCTAGAAATCCGATTTTGATTTTGGTTACTATTCATTCAGCGTAATTGATTCATAATGCTCACCTTTGGACATAAGAGTACGTAAACCTTTGTATCTTTTGTGAATGACTCCGAATCACTTCGAACCTTTCTTAGATGACTTTACGGAGCCTAATGTCTGTAAATTATGTTCGCCGCCTCGACTCGACCCGAGGTGGGCCCGCAAGTCCCGAGACTTCTCCTATTTGATTCGTTTGGCTCGTTTTCGTTCGATATGAAAAAGAAGTGTTCGCTTATGACATTGAGGTCCGTTTGAAATGTCCGATAATGATATTTGAAAGTTCGTTACTATGAATGATGCTAAAATTTTACGAAAATGATCTACGGTGTATTTTTGAGAAAATTGATAAGTTAAAAGTCCGTAACTTTTGTATACTAATTCCGATGTACTCAATATTCGTTTGGAGCCTTCTGAGGCTACTGTATATCGTATATCTATATATGGAATTATGTGTTGAGTCTGGAAATTTACTTTTGATATGCATATGGTTTCTGCACTACTCCGCTCGTGCCATTTATTATGGTTTCGTTCGCCGGTACCCGGGCCGGTTTTGTGATCGTGCGCATTATGACATATTCGGCAGTATGATGTGTTACGGTTTTCGAGACCTCGCCATAGGGCCGGTTACCGTCCATGGTGTTATGATGTGATATGGCTTCGATATATTCGATGATATGATGTGTGTGATGTTATGATGTGTTCGGAGACGTACGGAGATTTGAAAGCTTCTGGAGTATGATGTGTTGTGGCACCAGCATCGGGGGTGACCACGTATTCGAGCTTTATGCATGATTTTTGTTTGCATTCTGTACATTTGTATTTCGCACGGGTTTGATCGGTTACGTACGTATTTGTCTCGTATCTCTCTAGGATCCATTTATGATTTGAGTTATTGTACCTCCTGCTTTACATACTCAGTACTTCTTTCGTCGACCCCCTGTTCCTCGGGGGCTGCGCTACATGCCCGCAGGTACAGACGCACCGCGTGGTACGCCACCAGTTTAGGACCTGCGTTCTGCTCTTTTGGATTGCTCCTTGATCCGGAGCTCACACTTTTGGTATATACCTTTTCTTTTGTGTATTCTTGTACATTTGCTACTATTCGGGTACGGCGGGGCCCCGTCCCGTCATATGTTCGTATGTTCGGATCGTTTGTAGAGGCACGTAGTCATATTTGTGGGTCGTGGGTCCGGTTGTTCGTATGTGATCCGGGTTGTGCGTATATAGTTTTGTTTTGCGCCCTTAAGCGGTCCCGTACGCTACTACGGCCGATATGGCCCACATGTTTATGTGAGTATGTTTGGGCGATGTACATTCCGCTCGGTCTTTGATTCGATGTGATATTTTGATACGGCGACTATGCTATATCTCTCTTTGTATGATATCGGCTTTTGATTTTCGGATACATCTTGAGTTATATACTGGATGAAATAACGAGCATGCCTTATTTTGATGATTTGGTTCGTGGATGTAACTTCGAATGGGGTCTCACCTTTACGATGTGCTATATCTCTATAATGTACAAGAATAGGGTCCTCAAGCTGGTGTTTCTTTACCTGCTTCTACAATAGATGACTCGGCTTTACCAACACCTTTCACAAATATTCTTTCACCTGCCACGCCAAGTCCCGACAAACGAACTCCCAAGCGGCTAACTGTCGAACCTCGTGGACTATCTCTTTCTTCCCTGGCGGTACATACGCAAGCTGCCCATGGATTTACGGCTAAGTGCGTCCGCTACCACATTGGCCTTTCACGGTGATAAAGAATGTCGACATCATAGTCTTTCGGCAATTCTAGCCATCTCCTTTGCCACATAAAATTCGGCTCCTTTTGTTTGAAGATGTACTGGAGACTCTTATGATCCGTATAAATATCAACATGTACGCCATATAGATAATGTCTCCATATTTTCAAAGCATGAATCACCGCCGCTAACTCCAGGTCATGGGTGGGGTAATTTCTCTCGTGCTTTCTGAGTTGTCGGGAGGCATAGGCTATCACTTTGCCATGCTGCATTAACACGCAACCTATCCCCGACACCAAAAGCATCACAATAAATGACATAGCCATCCGGCCCATGGAAGAGTTGGGACCGGAGCCGTAGTCAACTTATCTTTCAACGAGTTGGAAGCTCCGTTCACGAGGCTTCGGTCCGGCGAAATTTAGGCGCCTTACGTGTTAACCTTGTTAAAGGCGGCGAGATCGAGGCAAACTTTTCCACAAACCTCCTGTGTAACACCTTTAACCGAGAAAACTACGTACCTCGGTAGGTGTTGTAGGTCTAGGCCACGTCTTAACGACCTCTATTTTACGTGAATCCACCCGAATACCGTCGGCCCCGACATGTGCCCCGAGAAAGGCTACGAAGTCAACCGAGAACTCACATTTAGAGAACTTGGCATATAATTTCGATCTTTGGAGGACCCTAAGTACCGTCCTCAAGTGGTCGGCATGCTCTCTTTCTGACCGCGAATAAATAAGAATGTCATCAATAAATACAATCACAAACAGATCAAGGAATGGCTTGAATACTCGGTTCATTAGATCCATGAACACTGCTGGGGCATTGGTCAAACCAAAGGACATCACCTTAAACTCATAGTGCCCATATCGGGTCTGAATGCGGTCTTTGGAATATCGCCTCCCTCACCCGCACCTGATGGTAACCTGACCGCAAATCTATCTTCGAAAAACACTTGGCACCTTGCAACTGGTCAAATAGATCGTCAATCCTGGGAAGGGGATACCTGTTCTTTATTGTCACCTTATTCAGCTGCCTATAGTCAATACACATACGCAGCGACCCATCTTTCTTCCGTACAAATAATACCGGTGCTCCCCAAGGTGACGTCGGGCACATGAAGCCCTTCTCTAATAAGTCTCTCGGTTGCTCCTTGATTCCTTCGACTCTGCGGGTGCCATTCTATAAGGAGGAATAGATATAGGTGGGTGTACGGCGGTACATCTATCGTGAACTCTATCTCACGCTCGAGGTGGGAGGCACGGAAGTTCATGCTCTGGAACACATACGGAAATTCATTAACTACGGAGCGACCGAAGAGTCGGTACTTCCGCTTTCGAGTCATGCACACGGACCGGATGATAAATGTACCCCTTCTAACCATTTTTCTTGCCTTGAGGTATGAAATAAACTTACCCTTCGGCGATGCCGTATTCCCCTTCCATTCTATAACTGGCTCCCCCTGGAAACTGGAACCGAACTACTTTGCCTCTGCAATCTACGTTAGCATAACAGGAAGCCAACCAATCCATCCCCATAATAACATCGAACTCAATCATATTTAGCTCAATTAAGTCTGCCTTGGTGCAACGATTATGTATAACCACCGAACAGTTTCTATATACCTGCTTAGCTACAACTGAATCCCCTACAGGTGTGGCTACTTCGAACGGTTCTATAAATTCAGGTTTTATCCCAACTTTACCAACCACAAAGGGAGAGATATATGATAATGTAGAGCCTGGATCTATCAATGCATATACATCCTGGGAGAAGATCGATAATATACCTGTAACAACGTTTGGCGACGCCTCCTGATCTTGTACGCTGGTTAAGGCATATATGCGGTTCGAAGGACGGCTGGGCTGAACCTGTGCCCGGCCTGCGCCACGACCGGGCCGGTGTCGGAACGTTTTGCCTGTGGGGCGCATAGGCGAAGAGGATGAACCGACGGCGATTCAATAAGTGAGTGCTCCACCGACGTGCGCCAAATCGACACTCCCTCATAGTATGGCCTTGACGGCGCAAGAGAAACAAGCACCGATGTCTGACGACACTCCCCGGATGACGCCTACCACGCCGAGGGCACGGAGGTAAGGTGGCCTCATCCCGGGGCCCGAATCCGTGCGTACGGAACCCCGAAGTCATGGAGCTTTGACCGGCTCTGAATACCCGTGCTATCAAACCTCCTACCCGTGGATCGTGGAGGTGCACTCCGTCTTAGGGCGAGAAAAATATCTACCATCTTTGCTGCTACAACTGGGGCTGCCCGCCCGAAACTCACCCGAAATACCCGGCTGACCTAGCCCTCTTATGCGACCCCGATCATGCTCTCTATCGGTCGACAGCCCCTACGTCGGTCCTCAACCCCCTGTGCATATGCTTGCACCCGGACAATATCCATACCGGGTTGAGAAGCCATTGCCAAACAGCCATCAATCAAATACAGATCCAACCCCATTACATAACGATGTACCCTATCAGCCATGTCCGCTACAATGGTGGGCGCGTACCGGGCCAGCGAGTCGAACTCGAGACTATAATCTCGAACACTCCTGCCATCCTGTCTCTCAACCGTAGGAATCTATCAACCCTAGCTCGCCTCACCTCCGGGGGGGAAAATGGCCCATAAAGGCCTCCACGAACTCGTCCCACACGGGCCGGAGGAGCATCCTCGCCCCCAGACAATTCCCGGGACTCATACCGGTTAACGACCACGTCACGTAATCGATACGAAGCCAACTCCACGGACTCGGTCTCGGTGGCTCGAATTACCCTCAACGTGCGCAACATCGTCGGACAAAATCCGTGGATCTCTGCTTTGGTCGTGACCCATAAAACTGCGGGGGTTGCATGTCAAGAAATCACGAACCCTCGAACTATCGTATCTGTACGCATGACCATCTCTGCTCCGTGTCGCGAGCACCGCCCCGACACTAATCTAGTCAATAAGCCGAACGCATCCCTCATAGCTCTATCCTGCTTACCCACAGGCCGGGGGCGGAGGCTCGAGTCTTTGGAATCCCGAGGAGGGTGGTGGTGGGGCGGTCCCCGATCTCTTCTTTCTAGGCTCCCCGATAATGGTGGTGTAGCGGAGCTCGCTGACGAAGTCCAACCTCAGGTACAGATCGAGCATAGGCTCTAGTAGTCCTCCGGGTCTGACTGGTCTCCCCGACTATCGTCTTGCCCTTCTGGGCAGCTGTCGCCTTCTTCGGAGGCATCGCTGTAGACATAACAACCGTCAGGAAAGAATCACCCTAATAATACAGCTCTATCGCACGATCTAAGACAGAAAGAAAGATGATATCCTAAATGCCCTGTAGCTTCCTGTTTATAAATGTGGTGCACAACACATCGATAAACAAGATTCTACTAGACACGGTCTGTGGACACTCCGAGGATTAACCGCTCTGATACCACTTTTGTCACGACCCAACCCCGTAGGCCATGACTAGTGCCCGAGCTGGACACTCGTATACACTTGTTATCTATAGTCATACACTACTAGCATGAACGAGCTGTTATAAGTATAAGGGCAAAACATATGCAAGTCGAAGGCTGCCTATCTCTACGAAGAGTTACGGACCTATAACGATTAATATCGCACCAAAGCCGGCAAGGCTGTCATATATATATATATAGGGAACGTCCCAACAAAACATAAGCCGAGAAGGCTACCTTCATACATAGCTGCCATGATAAACATATATAGCTACGCAAGCCGACAAGGCTGCCACTACAATGGGTACGCCCCAAACACAAGTCATAACCATATAACAAAACAACAACCATACATAGACCCACACTTGTGACCACAGACCTCTAAGAGTGACAACGACTTCATATGACGGGACAGGGCCCCGCCGTACCCCGAACGATAACATATATATATATCAAAAGGTTATACCACGAAACTATGCCCGGAACAAAGGAGCACTGGGAATAGGCCGAGTAGATATCCTAGGGTGGCGGATCTCCGAAGCGTGTGTACGTACTGCGGGCATGAAACGCAGCCCCCCCAAGAAAGGGGTCGGTGCGAAATATGTCGAGTATGTAAAGCGTGAAACATAGTAAATAGAATCATATACGAGACAAGGTGTATAGGGCTCAATGCAACAACCGAGTTTCGTAAAACTTGCCTTTTTAACATATTTCATTTGTATCGTTCCCATATCAATATCAATATAATGCTTTATAATCAAAACTTGCATAATCATTCGTATATAACATATATAACGTGTCCCGGCCCTAATAAGGGACTCGGTATTTATAATCATAACATCATAAGCGTAAACATATTCGTGTCCCGGCCCTTTAGTAAGGGACTCGGTAATAAGGAATATATGCCCTCCTGGCCTCCATCTCCAAACCATCATATCATCACATCATCATCATATATATATATATATATAACGTGTCCCGGCCCTCTAGTGAGGGACTCGGTGAATAGTATAATAGATCGGCGCACGAGAACGTACCCTGGCCCGGGACTCAGTGAAGGATATAGCGGTAAGCACGAGCAGAGTAATAAGCAACCACATATATATGTAAAACATTTTTGGGACTCAATGAATAGTAACTAAATCAATTCTTGGACATTAGCATGTTACATTATATAAAAACCAAGCATACTTATGCAATTCCTTTTAAAAAATAAGAACTCTTGTACATTACATATTAGTCCATCATGTAATAAATAACGAGATCATATTTCAACTATACCAACATTTTCAACATTACGGACGAATAACAATCACATATCATACTAGGAGTTAGAGAGTGGAGTCACCCCGAGGCTCGGATTATATCTTACTTACGTCTAGGACATGCCAAAAGAAGGAAGGAATAGGCTTTGCGTACCTTTAGCGTTTAATCGTATAATAACTTGTACTTGCTGCCCAACAACACTTATCCTATATCAAGATATCAAGAGCTACAGTTAGTCTACAAAGGATTTTAATACGCACTCTAACACTCACAATCCATTTCAAACATTTAGACGACGTTTCGTTCGCATTCGAACCAACTAGTGCTACAAGCTAACATTGCTAGTCATTCCTTTCTTATATCTTCCCGAACTTGTTTAACATGACTTAGGGAACTTTGGACAGCTTGTATATCATACAATTCAGTCCCAACTCTCGGCCAAACAGCCCACACAACAATACCAATTCACCTTTACTACATGTTCATAATAACATTCAATCACTCAACAACATTACTTCATTTCTAATCTTAAAACAGTCCACGGTTTGGACTGCTTACACATCTCAACATGATTTGTTTCATTATCACCTTAATTCACCTATTCAACATACATACAATGTACCACAATGTGCACAACAACAACAATCAAAACTTGGCACAAAACAGTCCATAAAATCCCCTAAAACAGTCCCTTTACACGGCTTCAATGCCATTCTTATAACTTCTTGATTTTCACTCATCTATTCACATTACAACACCTTCAATCCATATCCAATATATATGCACAAGAAAACCAAACATAATTCCATTCAAATCTACAACACATGGCTCATTTAACTTTAAGAAAACAGCCCAATTCTAACATGCACATCATAAACCAATTCTACAATCTTAGTTCCATTACATATGGTGGCATACACTTATTTACCAACAATGCATGCAAAATGGAACCAACCATGGCTTCACCAAGCTCACGGCTCAACCTCAAGTTCAACCACAACAACAACCCAACAACAACATGCATGAATTATACATTCAAATCTTCATACAACACAAGAACAATGATCATTTCTTACCTTGTAACTTGTCCTTCAAACTTGGCCTAATCTTCAACTCTATGGAATGCTACACCTCCTTGTCTCTACCCAACAACTACCACACGTCCTTATACACTTGAAGAAGAATTTTTCTACTTGGAACAATTGATTTTTGGATCAAAATGGAGGAGGGTGTTCTCGGCCGACTTGTAGCCGAGAGCCTCTCTCTCTGTCTCTATATTTTCCAACTTTGGATTGTTAAAATGAATTTCTAGTTGGGTTGTGAATCAGCAATTCCCTTTATATATGCAGTTCACAAAGTGGACATGTGTCCCACCCAAGTTCTTAGCCAATGAGAGGTGGCCAAATCACAAGTGGGACCCACACGGCCACTTAGGCTCACTAATGATGTGATTAAGTCTTAATCTCACTTAGTCATCCAATCTTGGTCAATTAATCCTTATTTTCCAATAATGTTCTTATACCAAACGAAATTCATAGGCTATTTGATGCATCGAAATGAAATCGGGAGATGAAAACCCTTACCGGGAACCCTAAAACCGCTTTGTCTTTAACTTGTCGCACTTAGCTTTATAATGCCCCTATGTAAAGATAACGGGACATAACAGAGTTGATTCAACGAGCAGTGGAAAAAGTCAAGGTGATCCGAGATCGATTGTTGACAGCCCAAAGTCGCCAAAAGTCTTATGCGGACAACCGCCGGCGAGATTTAGAATTTCAAATTGATGATTGGGTATTTCTGAAAGTGTCGCTAATGAAAGGCGTGATGAGATTTGGTAAGAAAGGAAAGCTGAGTCCTCGATATATTGGACCCTATAAGATTATCCGCAAAGTGGGTCAAGTAACTTATGAATTGGACTTGCCTTCAGAGCTTGAATTAGTCCATCCAGTTTTTCATGTCTCAATGCTCCGCAAGTGTGTTGGAGATCCCATGAAGATTGTTCCAATAGATGATGTACAAGTGACAGAAAAGCTAGCTTATGAAGAGGTACCCATTGCCATATTAGACAAGCAAGTACGGAGACTTCGGAATAAGAAAATGGCTTCAGTTAAAGTCTTGTGACGAAATAACAATCAAGAAGAGATGACTTGGGAAGTGGAAGAGAAGATGAAATCCACATACCCGCATTTATTTCAGCCCCTAGAAGAGATCTATGATGAGACATCGAGATTATGAGGTATGTATGATTTTCTTTTATGCATATGGGTCGTGTGTGGCCAATTTATATTGCTATTGTGTTGTGGCCACACGGCAATGTTATTATGGGTTGTTGTGACAGGATGGTAGTGCCATATTATAGGGGAAACTCTGGCGAAATTTTTATAGAATCCCTGATGACTTAACATTTGAGGACGAATGTTCCAAAAGGGGGGAAGAATGTTACACCTTAGAAAATTTCCCATTAACGTACAGTGAATAGACTAACGAAGGGCATGAGTTGCACGATATTTTGTTAAGAGAGGAATAACCTTTAATGGTCCTAATTAATATTTCCAAAGACATTCGAGGTAAGAGAAGAAAGTAGTTAAGGGAAGCAAGTCATATAATGTGTGTCGGACAAGATTTACGAGTATCGAGTTAATGACGTTCTAATGATGCTTTGAGTAAGAGTTATAATATCCCTTAGATTGATATTGAGGTGTTGAAAAAGTGTTAAGAATGTTCCATAAGGATCGGAGATCAAACGTAGTCGATTGGGCCAACATGGATGTCTCGGAAAAGTGTTGGGCATTATACGACCAAGGACATAACCCGTACAAAATTCACGGACCGTATGTCCAGCCGTAGATTCAGCCCGACGTGGCACACCCCTCACTTTACCAAACATACGGTCCAACCATACGTCGAAAAAATATACAACCGTATGTTGAGTCCTATGTTACCAGTCCATACCCTTAAATGATATAAAGGACCTCTCCTTCATTTTAATTCATTTCATCTTTCATCTCCATAACTCAAGAAACCTCTAGAATATTCCCTACACTTCATCCATAAGAACACAAAGGAAATTGATGATCAACTTCATCAAACCAACAAGATTCAAGAGCGTGGAACACATTAAAGTCATCTAAGCCAAGAAATTTCAAGAGAAGTGAAATAGGGTTTTGGTGCAAGAAGGATACTTCCACTCAAGAATTGTTTCTACGCTATCTAAGGTAAGTTTCATGGTATTTTCATGATGTTTGAAGTATTGATAAGTTGAAACACTTGGATTGTAGAAGAGTGTAGAAAATGGGTCATAAATGTGTGAATAATATCATTGTTGAGTAGTAGTTGGAATGAATCATGAAAATGGATATGTTGAGACTATAAATACGCTATAAATGACATTTAGGACATGGAATAAGTATGGTATGAGAAAGAACGCGATAGTGAACTTTGATCATGATTATGGAGAATTTGGAGTGAAATTGTGAAATGTGGGCAATGCAATTGAATGATGATTGTTAGTTATGCTATTGTGATTGTTATTATGAATGTTTGGGAGTTGATATGGTATATGGTGGAAGTCGTATAAACAAAGGAAATGCTGCCCAATTTTCTCTAGCCTTAGTAAGCATATTCTTATGATTGTTTAGCTAAATGACGATACGAATTCTCTTGAAGGTAGAATGTGGGCATTAAAGGAGAACAAGAAAGCGATAGACTAGTTAAATGACAAAGGTATGTGAAGCTAGTCCTTTCTTTCCAAGGCATGAATCTTATGACATGGATTTCCTTCTTCTTCATGAATCTCCTATCTCCAAGAAAACTAAGAGTCCTTGTTCTTAAATAGTCATATGAGATAAGAAGTAAACTATGAGTACGATAATGATGATGATAAGATTAAGTCTAAAGATTCTAGAGATCATGATATGATGTGCCTACAAAGCTAATGGTGTTAACAAGGATCTATTGATGTTTTCCTTATGTGCACTCACCTTAAAAAGTTAGTCCCTCCAAGGTGAGATATGACGCTTATGATTACTCCATAACGTAATCGGGGGTTCACGACCTTATGTCACCCCGACATAGCTATAGTTGCTTTTAAGTTCTAATGTATGTTTTGAGGATATATGTATAATGATGCTAAGTTATGATAACGCCATGATATGTCTATGAGATGAATAATAATGATAAGAATATGATATGATGGTGCGATTCCACCGTGCCTAAAAGGCCGGGCATGTCACCGCGAAGGCGGGCTGTATACGATTCCACCGTGCCTAAATGGCCGGGCATGTCACCGCTAAGGCGGGCTTCTATGTTTACACCGTGCCTAGAGGGCCGGGCATGACACCACTAGTGGGCTGCATATGATGGTTACCCATGTTAGAGCCCGTATATTGTACGTTTGGAAATTCCAAAGTCGTCGTGGAAAGTTAGGGGCGAGACCATTTTCAGAAATTATCTTAATGAACGAGTTGTTATAAATATTATTTATGGCTATTATTAGTATGGAAATATTATGAAAGGTTAAGGGAAAGAAGAGAAATTCGCAAAATGGGCCGTGGAAATAATGCGGAAGGTTAGGGACAAAATGGTAATATTGAGGAATGTCGAGGGGTAAAATGGGAATTTCACCCAAGTTTCATGAAAGCTCCAAAAAGGCCATATGAGCCATGTGAAGAAAAAGGATGAAAATGATGACAAAGAAGTCATCTTTATATTCAAAAAAAAAAATGGAGGAGAATTCTAGAAAAATAAAAAGGAAGGGAAAAAAGAAAAGAAAATTCTAGAGATGGGCATGTGCCCCTCACATGCCTTCAATAACTTTACATATATATATGAGTTCCTTTTAATTCAAGACAAATAAAGAACAAAAACAAAGAAAGATGAAGAGCAAAACTAAAGGCCATATTCGGCCATGGAAAAAAAAAGGAACCCTTGAAATCTTGTCCCAAAAATTATTTTTCTTGTGGTATTCCTACTAATTCAAGGGTCCTCTACAACATGGTGTAATTGTTTCGGAAGATAAGTCGTCCGTTTCGTCATTTCCGTATTCTAGCCTAGTGAAGAAGTTGAAGAAGAAAGGTGAGTTTTAATCTTGTTTTATGTGCTATGAATGGTTTACATGTGTTGTAGTATGTGGAAAATGGAAGAAATTCATGATGGAACACAAGTTGGAGTTAAGGCCGTATGTATGAAGTGTTATGTATGGAAGGATGAATTAAGATTTTGTTATGTATTGGTTGTTGTTGTAATGTGTTGTAATGTGTAGAAAAGAATGGAAATTCGTGAAATATTGCATGTTCAAGTTGAGCCGTGTGAAGTGTTGTTTGGCCGTGTGTTGTGTGCAATGTGTAGGAATAATGAATTAAGTGTATTTAAGATGATTATGTAGTGTTGTAATGTATGGAAAACGAATAAAAATCATGGAATGGGTGTATTGTGAGGTTGGCCGAAAATGGACTGTTTTGCATGCCAAAGGATAGACTAATTTTATTTAGTATGTTTGGGTTGTTGCGTTGTGGATTATGTAATGTAAATGAGAGCTTAATGACCCAAGATGGTGTGGTAATGGTTGCGGGCTGATTTGAAAACCAATGTGATTTTAGTGTCGTTTCTTTATTTATGAGTATAATGTTAATAATGTGTGTAGTGTTGAGGAAGTTTATGAATTTGGAAGATAAAAGTGTGTTGGTGATATTGTTTGTTGTAGTTGGAGGATTCGGGTGGTATAGAATCATTATGAGTATTGTAAGTGTGGTTTGAATAATTGTCGGAATTGTTGTTAATAATGTGGCCGAGTTCCATTCTCGGATTGTTGTTGATATTTGGGCCGAGCCATATTCTCGGGACGGTGTATTTACAGAGGAGATGCTGCCCAAATTTTTGTAGACAAGTGAAGAATGGAAGAGTTGAAAGCAAAAAGTCTACTATTGACAATTGGTAAACATGACCATTTGCAAATTAAGGCGAAACGGGATTCGAGATTGAACGAGCATAAGACGTCCGAAAGGTATGTAAGGCTTACCCTTTCTTTCTTTGGCATGTCCTAGATGTAATAGGCTTGAACATGTGCCTCGGGGATCACTCTAATTCTAGAAATCCGAGGTTTAATTTAGTTACTATTCATTCAGTAAAATTGAATTAAATGGCTTATGCTTTTTGTAAGTAAATGTTCAAATGCTCATAACTTTTGAAAACGAAAGAGAAATGACTTGAAATCTCCGAGGAAAGTTTAATGAGACATAATGACCACATTTTTAGGTTCGTTACCTGATTTGACCCGAGGTGGGCCCACAATCCCCGAGACCTACGCGTATTGTTTTGTTAGCCTTATTTCCGTATGTTAACTAATGGAAACTTTTGGCTAATGTTCCAAGTTTGCTATAAGTATCCTATAATTCAGATATGGGCATTCTGATTTGACTATTCTGATATAAACACTCCGGTATGAATAATCTGATTTGAATGTCTGACATAAGTATTCCGGCCTAAGTATTCTGCTATGACTATTTGGGTATGAATCTGTTGACCTGAGTATTCTGATACGAGTATCCTTATAAGTTTTAATGTTCTTCACGTACGATCTCGAATCGCCTAAAAGTTCGAAGAGGTTCTGTACTTCAAAATGCTCATAACTTTCTGATACTAACTCGAAAGCATCCGAAGCTTGTTCTGCATTCTCTGATGTCGGTAAATATACGTATTCATCGAGTCTGGATTTATATGCATATGGTTTCTCACGATTCTGCTCGTGCATGGCTCAATGTATCTTTCACTGAGTCCCGGGCCAGGGCATGTTATGTTCTCGTGCGTACTCTATGATATGATTTTGATTCACTGAGTCCCGGGCCAGGACATGTTATCGTGCACTTCTCTGCATTATTCACCGAGTCCCTCGTACTTGCGGGCCTGGACACGTTATCTGTATGTATTTATGATTTGATGGTACGGGATGGTGGCCGGATGGCATATTATGATTATTCACCGAGACCCGCAAGAGAGGGCGGGACACGTTATGTATACTTGGCACATGATTCGATATGCATCATTCTACTTCACCGAGTCCCCGCAACAAAGGGCCGGGACACGTTATTTGCATATATGACTTATGAATCGATATATGATCCTATTTACCGAGTCCCTCCTCAGAGGGCCGGGACACGTTATATGCATCTGTGATCCATGACTTTGACATACATTTATGAGTCTATCCACCGAGTCCCTCACTGGAGGGCCGGGACATGTTACTCTGACACATCTCTGTACGTCTAACTCTGAATACAAATCGTCCGATATCTCGCACGTCCGACTGCGAGTACGAATACGTCCGACATATCTCCGCACATCCGACTGCGAACACGAATACTGTCTGATACACCTCCGTATGTCGGCGACCGATTACGGGTGCAGTTCGATATACCTACGTACGTCCGCGTCCGATATGCGATATCGTCCGACACTCGTACGTTCGTATTCCGCCCGATACATGATCTCGTACGAACACTCGTACGATTTGCACCTCTTCGGACATGCGGTCTGTGGTTGTAAAGTACGCATTTTGGTATTCTGGTTGACTTATTTTCTGTACCCTTTTGGCGTATGAAACAGGTATGTATGGATTGTGTCCAAAAGGTAAGTATCTAGTATTCTGAGTAGTGTATGTACCTGGTAGTTCTGTCTGTTTCAGTTATAGTTCTGTTACTTTGTGTTGCATGCCTTACATACTCAGTACATATTCCGTACTGACCCCCTTTCTTCGGGGGGCACGTTTCATCCGCGCGGTACTCCCGGATGAGGCGAAGTTATTATAGAAGATGTTCCGGCGGAGATGGCAAGCTCCATTTTAGAATAAGCTTTGCCGAGTAAGAGTTTGTCTCCGTTATGATTTACGGATGCCGTGATAGAGGCTTTGCGGTACAATGCGTCGTGGGTGTGATATGTTGGTACATCGGCGGCTCCACCAGCCGATATGTCGGGTTGTGTTGTGTAGTAAATTTTGTATAATTACAGATTTTGTCAAATTTGCAAGCTTCACTATGTATTTCATGATTCTTCAGTTTAGAGATTTGAAAAAAAAAATTATGTGCGTAATAAGAAGTCGTAAGGTTCGCTCGCTCCCGGATGTGGGGTCGGGTGCCCATCACGTCCCATCAGAATTGAGGGCGTGACAACCCAGACGCGGGTTGACGATGATGATGTATGTATGACATGATAATGTATACGCTATGGTAATTCATATGATATGCTACGTACGATATATGTATAAAATGTATCCATTCAAAGAGTACGCAGGTTATGTCTTCATCTTATGCCTTATGATTTCTCTATTACGTTTATTTCATTCATGCCTTACATACTCAGTACAATGTTCGTACTGGCGTTCATTTTCTTTGGACGTTGTGTTCATGCCCACAGGTAGACAAGGAGGCAATCCAGACTCTTAGGAGCTATTAGCTGTTTGAGAGCACTCAATTTTCCCGGAGGTGCCATTGATTATTCTTTTGGTATATATATGTATATGTATGTTTTGGGCATGACGGGGTCCTGTCCCGTCCATATGTCTAGTACTTTAGTAGAGGCTCGTAGATACGCAGTGTGGGTAGTATGGTCTCACAAGTCTCTCATATGTATATGCATGTATATATATATATATATATATATATATATATATATATATATATATATATATATATCGTTGAAAGCCGAAGGGCTTATGTATATAAAGTAAATATGTTTCGAATGTTAATAGTTTTTCCATGGTTATGAGCACAAGAGTTATGAATGGGAGCAGATAAGTAACAGATTGAGCGGTGTTTGGTGGGTAGCCCCGGATACCTGTCATGGCCCGTAGCCGGGTCGTGACACCTTTCATCTGAGGCAAGATAACATAACTCTATAGATATAACTCCGTGACCTGAGGGTCAGGCATAGATAACTCCATGACTCATAGGCCAGGTATAATCAACTCCATGACCCGTAGATCAGGTATGCGCAACTCCGTGACCCGTCGGTCAGGCAAAATCTACATGACCCGTAGGCCAGGCATATACAAACACATAATAATAATTTGATAGCAACATAATAGCCTATAAGCAACATATATACTAATTATAACTCCTGACATTTAATTATCTTATATAACTCAACCATTCTTGTACTCGATCTTAACTAGAGAGAAGTACTACAATCGGGTTATGGTAAACCAAATATAATCTTCGTGAATAGCACATCATTGTGTGAATAGACAAAGATGTCTAAATAGCAGGAATCATGCCAATGAAAAGAAAGAATAGGCTTAACATACCTTTCCGTTCGCCTCAACTTTAACTATTTAACGCTTGTCTTCCCAAGTTCGTAAATCTACATTCAAGAAAATTTATACTATTGTTACGCTTATCGTCATATGCTTGTCTTAAGTCCTCAAATTAATCCCTTTTTAAAATATGCCGAAATTCAGGCAGCATCTCCCCTTGTTTATATCCCTAGCCCGAAATCACAATACCAACAAAATAATAAAAATAGTAACATTAACATCAACAACATCATCATCAACACCAATATACTCTATAAAAAATCCCACATGTTTTTCCCAATTTTTCAACCAACCATAACAATATCCACAATACCATAATCAAGAATTATATCAATTTAAACTCAAATTAATCCAAAGTCTCCTTTCAAATTCGTCCCATAGTCATCATCTTTAATTCAATAATTTGTGACTTCTCCAGTTTGATTCTTTTCCTTTTTAAGAGTTATTAAACCTATAAATCAACTCAATCATATAGATAAGATGGGGGACATACCTTATAATGGAAGAATTTCACCTCACTCAACTTCTCCCAAGCTCAAGTTCATCTCAACATTGAAGAGAAGCAAGAATAATCATCTTTCATAGATTATCTGAAGGTTTTGACGTTTGATCTTTTTTTTTTAGTGGTATGGAAGGTTGTGGAATGTTGTAGAACCTTCAAGAATTCTCAATAACTCTCTTATAATAGGGAGATAAGGGTGGAAGGCTCTAGAGAAGTTTGTAGATAAGAAATGGTGAGAAATTAGGTGATTTGGATGACTTAAAGGGGTATATATAGTGGCCCAATTTGGGTTGGGCTGGTGGGCTGAAATTAGTGGACTTTTTAAGAGGTTTCTAGAATTTCTGCGTAGGTTCGCGGGCTTCTTGCAGTCCGTTTTAAAATGCCCATAACTCCCTCCTCTGATGTCGTATCGACGAACGTATTATTGCGTTGGAAACTAGACTCGACGAACTTCATTTTAGGATTTTGAAACACCTCAAAACTTCTTATATACCCAGAGATATACCTCTCTGAAGTTGACCTAAAATGTCTATCCAAAATTTTGCCAAATTTTTCCAAATTTTTGACAAAATTATTTTCTTCGATTTTCTTGATTCCGGAACCTTTAGACACTTACTTAACACTTGTCAAGGGTATTCCTTAACCTTATAAGGGTTCCATGATCTCTCTGAGCTTACGTTAGTTTAGTTACAACACAAACGAGGTGAAAATTTTTCGAGGTGTAATATGGAGCTCCTTGGATTTACTACGAGTAAAAGGGCTTGAAGGAGTGATGCCCATTGGTATTATATAATATAGCAATGTCAGGGTGTGATGGAGTCCGCCGTTAGGGCTTTCGACACAAATGGCGACACTTTGCAAAATAACCGTCGACGCCGCACCGCAAGACGAGGAGTTTTCTTCTCTTCTTAAAACCCTTAAAACCTTGTCATTTCCCTTCATAATTCCCTAAGCATACTTGAGAGATTTTGAGAGATTTGTTCCTGTTGTGTAAGTTCGGCTAGTTCCTACTACTACTAGTGTTACTACTCGGTTTAGTTAATCGAATAAAAAGGGATAATTGTGCGATGAAAAGCAAGTCATCGTAGTGGTAAATTAATGATCAGGTTCAAATTAATTCGAGTTGTAGAGAAGATTTTGGATTTTAAGTTAAGGGCATTTGAGCAAAGGCACCTTGGTAGGTATACATCAGAGCAGTAGAAGGGCTGTATGTTATAGCCCGTATTTCATACGTTCGGATATTGCAAGGAAGTGGCGAGAAGTTAAGGACAAGACTGGGTTCCAAAATTATTTTAACGTACAAGTTGGTTTTAATATTATTTATATGACTATTATTAGTATGGAAATATTGTGAAAGGTTAAGGCAAAAAAGAGAAAGTCGCAAAGACGGGGTCGTGTGGAAATAATGTGGAAGGCTAGGGGTAAAATGGTAATATTAAGAAAAAGTCGAGGGCAAAACGGAAATTTTAAAAAGTTCATGAAAGTTCCAAAGGGGCCATATTAGCCATGTGAAGAAATAAGGGCAAGGATGACAAATAAGTCATCTAATTTGGTCAATTCTCTAGAAATTTCAAGAAAGGAAAGAAAGGGATCATGTAGCCATATTTTTATGTGGAAGGACCCTTTATAAATATGGGAAAAATTTGAGTGAACTTGTATGTATTTAGTGGGAAAAACATCTTATATTCATCAAAAATTTTCTAGAAAAATTTTTAGAAGAGGGGAA